>NC_069782.1:50785000-51085000 GCF_027406575.1 Nycticebus coucang
TGCCAGGCACTATGCTAGGCACAGCCATGCATTCTCTTTGCTAACCTTCCTTAAACACGGTGAGATGGGCCCTGTTTTTAGACACACTTCACAGATGGAGAAGCAAAGGTACAGGAGGCTGAGCACCGAGGCAGGAAGCAGCAGGGCCGGCCCTGGGACAGAGGCGTCTGAGTCCAGTGCCAAGTTTCTGGGACTTTTGTTATTCTTCCTGGTCAGCGTGTGCTCGGCACTGCCCTGGGAGAGGGTTATGATGTTCTGTATTCCAAACTGTCTTAGGTCAACTCCACATTCATCAAGTAACCCTCAGATTATAATTTGGCCTCTTCTGCCATCATGACAACAGGGAGTTCTGTGAGAATTGTTTCTGCCTGTAGAATGATAAGAGGGCCATTTCCTGCCTTCCTTTGCCTGAGAAACACTCAGTTACCCAGAGACAACCCCCTCCAGCAGTAATTTTCAACTAATGTGCTCTGAGAGGATGTGAGGTGTGCCACAAAAATTTTTAAAGATCATTAATTATTTTTGAAACAAGTTCAAAGCAGAATAAGTATATAAGTATATTCTTTTTTTTACCCTTTTTGTTTTATCTACATAATTTAAGTGCACTGCAGAAGTTCAACTATAGGTTCAAGTGTGCCATGAGATAGAAACGGCTGAAAAACACTACCCTTGGAGCTGAGCATCTCCAGCCCTCCAAACGGAAAACAGATCCTGGGATGGCTTGGCTCCTTCATATAAATCCCCACCAGTCCTAACCTCCACTTTCTACTTTTTTCCTCCATAAACACGACACCTTAATTTCACTCCTTAGCTATGCATAGGTGGCAGATGCCAACTCCTGTTAACATTCTGAGAACCTCACCCTCCATCATTGGACTATATGTTCTTTCCCTTTCCTTCCATAGAAATGTTTTCTTCAAACCAAGGACTCTGAATTACCAAGTTCCTTGAACCTGGATGACACCTATGGACCCATACTAGCAGTGGCACCACAGCGCCATCTTGCCCCTGTTCAGTGTCTGGACTGTACCAATAAGAAACAAGTAACATTTCAGCTGGTCCCTTAGTCATCATGCTAATACAAGTTTATGACAAAGTCACACCTGTGAGTCCATATGTGTGTATCCTAGGAGTCCAAAGGTCACACATAAAGTTGTCATACAAGTATATAAGGAAACTAGGGGATTGTAACTAAATTTACCTTTATTTATAACATATTCATAACAAAATTTTTCAAAATATTTCCAAAGTATTTTTTTATTAAATCATAGCTGTGTACATTAATGCGATCATGGGGCACACCATACACTGGTTTTAATATTTCCAAAATATTATCTATGAGTTAGCCACATATTTATAGAATTTTGTAATGAGACTGGGTACCTGTGGCTCAATGGTTAGAGGGCCAGCCCCAAGCACTGGGGTTGGCAGGTTTGAACCCGGCCTGGGTCTTATAAACAACAGCAACAACAACAAAAACAAATTGTAATGACTATGTTGTAAGTAAAGGTACATTCAGCTACAAGTTCCCATTTTCCCCAGGTATGATACCTTAGGGGCAACTTTTAGGATGCCCCCTATACATGGCACATACACACATACATGTTACACGCAGCATCTACATATGAAACACATTATTATCTCTCTCTGTATCTAAGGGGAAAGGCTCTGCCAGGCCTTTCTACCATATCCTAGACAAGTAGTCCCCAAAGGACTGCCCTGTCCACACCCCCGCTGAGGGACCTGATTCCATTCACTTATCAGGGCCTGACATGAAAGTGAGTTCAGACCATCAGAGTCCTGTCTTGGCAATTTAACTGGGAGACACAGGGAGACGGAGCTAGTGAGTAAAGGTGCTGAGGGTAAAGGGGGCTGCAAGGTTGAACGTAGGAACCAGAAGTCATGAAGGACAGATAATCACACGAGGGGAGGAAGAAGCTTCTGAGAACAGGGAAGGTGAAAATAAAACCAACACATATGGGAAAGCACATCAGATGCAGTCCTTGTTTCTAAGAACATGGTCTTCATAAATGGCAGAGAAGGAAGCTGGGTGCCTGGGCTTGGGAGGATAAAGGGACCAGTGCTAAAGCATCATGGGAACCCAGAGATGAATGAAAAGCTGACCCAGTGAAAGCTGGGATGGAGAATCCTCACACTCGGCCCTAAGCACATGGGTCTCATATGTCAAAAAAAAAGGAAGGGAGGGAGGGAATGAAGGAGAGTGGGAAAAGGGAAAGAGAGAAAAAGAAAGACAGAGAGAAGAAGGAAGGGAGGGAGGGAGGGAGGAAGGAAGGGAAAGGAGGGAGGGAATGAAAGAGAGGGAAAAAAGGGAAAGAGAGAAAAAGACAGAAAGAGAGAGGAAGGGAGGGAAAGGAAGAAAAGCAAGCAGGCCAACACTGATACTTTCTATAATATACATAATGTCCTAATTTTTTTTTTTTAACCAATAACAAATTTGCCTCTCAGGACAGTCAAGTTTCAATTTGAGTTTGAAAGAATCTTTCAGTGGAGAGCAAGATGGTGGCTGAGTAATAGCTTCCTTGCATCTGGGCACCGTGAGTCTAAGGAGATAAGACTCCAGGCATCTCTGGCTGGTGGGATCTGCCTATAATCATCCCTTTGAGGATACAGGGAGTCAGCGAGAGACTTTTGGACCCCAAGAGGAGGACAAAAACAGTGGAAAACTGTCCACAGGCATGGGAATTTAAAGAGCAAGAGGAAGTGAAAGGAAAATTAGGGCAAGGAAACAGATACAAGAAATCACTTATGAGGAAGAATCAGCAGAAAACACCAGGCAACGTGAAGAACCAGTCCAGAATAACCCCTCCAAGGGACCATGAGGTAGCTACTGCAGAGGATTTCACCAATAAAGAAATGTTAGGAATGACAAAAAGGGAATTTAGAATACACATGATGAAAACAATAAAGGAAATGATGGAAACAATGAAGGAAACTGCTAATAAAGTGGAAAATAACCAAAAGGAAATCCAAAAACAGAATCAAATAAGAGATGAACGATATGAAAAATATAGAAAGGATATAGCAGACCTGAAGGAACTGAAGCAGTCAATTAGGGAACTTAAAGATGCAATGAAAAGTATCAGCAACAGGGTAGACCATGCAGAAGAAAGAATTTCAGAGGTAGAAGACAAAGTTCTTGAGATAACTCAGATAGTAAAAGAGGCAGAAAAGAAGAGACAGAAAGCAGAACGTTCACTGTCAGAATTATGAAACCTTATGAAGTGTTCCAATATACGAGTTATAGGAATCCCAGAAGGGGAAGACGAATGCCCCTGAGGAATGGAAGCCAAATTACCCTGTTTCCCCGAAAATAAGACAGTGTCTTATTTTAAGTGTGCTCCCAAAGATGTGCTAGGTCTTATTTTCAGGGGACATCTTATCTTTCCTGTAAGTAAGTCTTATTTTTGGAGGATGTCTTATTTTTGGGGAAACAGGGTAGAGAATATTATAAAAGAAAATTTCCCAAATATCACCAAAGATTCTGACACACTGCTTTCAGAGGGCTATCGGACCCCAGGTCACCTCAACTCTAACTGAGCTATTCCAAGACACATTGTGATGAACCTGTCCAAAGTCAAGACAAAAGAAAAGATTTTACAAGCTGCCAGAAGTAAGTACCAGTTGACCTATAGGGGCAAATCCATCAGAGTGACTGCAGACTTCTCTAATGAAACTTTCCAAGCAAGAAGACAATGGTCATCGACCTTTAATCTACTTAAACAGAACAATTTCCAGCCCAGAATGGAGCTGGCGGGTTCAAACCCAGCCCCGGCCAAAAACTGCAAAAAAAAAAAACAGAAGAAGAATCTTTCCCCTAGTGATATTTTGCTTGGATTTCCATTCTGTTCTGATGACAAGTTTTGTGTCAGGGGTGTCCAACTGGCAACCCACAGGTCGCATACAGATTATGTGAGGACTTTTTGCTTACTGTGGTGGCAGATATTACAAAAATTACGTACAAACCTTTTGCTGTTGTTCATCGGCTTTCATTAGTGTTTGCATATTTTATTTGTGGCCCAAGACAACTCTTCTTCTTCCCATGTGGCACAGAGAAGCCAAAAGTTTAGACACCCCTGCTCATGCTCATGGGCCAGGCAGAGGAAGGAGAGCACTGAGAGTGTCTGTAAGTCACCCTGGTGTGAGCAGAACAAGCTACAGCCTGGCGTGCATGGATGAACACACCTAGACCGCCTTACTGCCAGTCACAAACACACCCTGTCCTTGCCTCTTAACGTCATAGACAGTCCTCACCCCCAAAAGTGAGATTCTCCACTTTCAACCCCACCCTGACCCAGGGTTGCGTATGAAACTTTTCATAACACTTCCAGTTTACAGGAAGTTTTCCTTTTCATGGAAAGCAAACACATGACTTTTCTATAACGGCTCTTCAACAAGCCCTCCGACCATTCTCACTGAATCCTCTACCTTCATTAGAGAAGCTAGATGTTGAAAGGGCTTACTGAAAAGTCATGTCAAAAATAAAACTAAGACACAGTTTCCAGGTCCTGCAGACTACACAACATGGTTACATAGTTCCTTGCCTTAGCAGAGTTGAGAGATCAATGGTATAAACATAGCATTTGGCATGTAATCCACAGGTCTCAATATTTCACAATTATACCCAGATGTCAGACATCAGTGTTGGCATTTAAAGCCTACCGTGTCGGCTGAGTGTTCATGTCTGCTTCTCGCAAAAGGTAAAGAGAAGAGGTGACAGGTCCGTTTAACACAGCGTGTGTTTCCCCAACTCGCCGGTGCCAGGAAAGAGCTATGCGAGTACTTACTATTTATAACTCATGGCCACATCCACAAAATACTTTCTTCTCTGCCGATAGACATTGTCCTTAAATCCCTTAAACACAAAAGAGAAGATGTTATTTTACAAAGTGCTGGGAAAATTAGCTGTAGAAGGCCTAAAAGAAAATCACTGTAGAATGTAAATGTTTTGGCACAGTAACTGAGATAACGCCGGAAAGGCTATGTTAACCACTGTGATAAAAATGTGTCAAATGGTTTATGAAGTGAGTGTATGATGCCCCATAATCATATCATTGTATACACTTATGATTTAATAAAAAAATTAAAAAAAAAAAAAAAAAAAAAAAAGAAAATCACTGAGGTGTTTATTGAGTGTCCTCAAATCTCACTCAAATGTAAATTTTACCCTTTGATGATCATCTTGATGACATAGGCAGAAGCAAATTGCACTTCCGGTAAAATCTCACTAAATTGGGGTTAATTCAGGATGTGTGGGAATCCAGGCTGAAGTTTACCTTTCCTCCACGTAAGTGGAATGGCTTAAACACATTGATATTTTGAACAATATCTTTTCGTTTTCAAGTTTTACTTGCATGAAATTGATCTTAATCACAAGTGAATATTAATGTACTTGTTAAAATGGGCTCTTTTAATATGGTTGTTCAGTAAGTTAAGGTAATTTTAATTGTTTGTATAAATAACTAATAAATCTAACTTTTTTTTTTTGAGACAGAGTCTCACTTCGTTGCCCTCGGTAGAGGGCTGTGGCGTCACAGCTCACAGCAACCTCCAGCTCCTGAGCTTAGGTGATTCTCTTGCCTCAGGCTCCCGTGTAGCTGGGACTACAGGCGCCCGCCACAACGCCTGGCTTTTTTTTGTTGCAGTTTGGCCGGGGCCAGGTTTGAACCTGCCACCCTTGGTATATGGGGCTCCCACCCTACTCACTGAGCCACAGGTGCCACCCACAAATCTAACATTTATTAAAAATTCTGACCAGGAGTGGTGGCTCACACTTATAACCCCTAACACTTTGGAAGCCTGGAGTGGGAGCATCAATTGAGCTCAATTGAGCTCCCAGGAGTTCAAGACCAAGACTGGACAATAGTAAGACCCCCCCATCTCTATAAATAATAATAATATATAAGATCAAAAAAAATTATTCAGAATGATCATCACATTCCCGAATTAGTATAAATTAAAGAGGTTTTGCTGTATGTTATGATTACTAGCCGCAGAATGCTAAATTGACTTAAAGGGATTCATGCACAAGCTAGCAGCCTAGCACCAAGCCACTCCAAGTTCCTGTAATGCTAATTATTCTTAGCCAACTTCATGATTTCCATCCTTCACCATCCACTTGGGAAATTACACATCATGTCTGTGAGTTTTCAGTCACAGGGAATCCTGCTGAGAGGACTTCCTGCTTTATTCAAAAATCTCTCCTCTTGTCAACAGACCTTGCATTTTCCTTTCCTTTAGATTCCTTCAGACATTCAATTCTTTCCAGTGTTGTTTCTTCAAGCTGCTGGAAGCCCAGAAGAAACTGTTTTCAATTTAGCTTCTCCCCTGTACCAGGATGAACAGGAAGCAGAGCGGGGCCCACTGAACCCCGCCGGCAGGAGACAGGCCACGGGGCTGAGGGGAAAGGACAGTGCGGGCCCACAGAGATCTCTGCTGCCCCTGAGACCTTTCTGGAAGGTGGGCCGTTCACAGAAATGAAGGCCTCCCTGGCCGGACACCTTTCCTTCAGGAATGACGAGACAGTTACTAACGGTGAGGAGGAGGGGGGTGGGGTGGATACTGAGACCTTCCTAACACCCTGCAAAAACCAAGAATCCCTGGACCCCGAACCTAGCACTTTCTTTCTTACACTGCCAATTGGGAGTTTCTTAACTGGGTTTGAAGTATCTCACAATTTTATGACCAGAGTTACCACATTCACAAATCGGCCTGTGACCTTACAAGGGGTCCCCTGCTGTAGAGGTTAAACATGGTCATGCAAGAAAGTACACGTTCCCACTCTCACTGGTAAAACCAGGCTGCCTGAGATGGCAAAACTGAAGAGCAACAAGCACCTTTATTATTCAACAAGAAAGCGGGACACGACAAAAGGAAGAGCGCCCTGTGAAAAGCACAACATCTGTTCCCCAGTGCCTGCCAGCCCGGACACCATGGTAACAGCGCCGTGATCCCCCCGAAGAATCTCAGCTCGCTCCTCGGCAAACACCTGCACCTCTCCAGTCGCGAGAGAGCGATCTGCTCGTCACACCTCATTAGTGTGGCAGTGATTACGCAGATGCGGTGGGCCAGCCAGCGCTGCCAGGCCTGGCAAAGTGACACAGGGACGCCAGCCGCACTAGCAATTGCAGAGAAACAGCGTTCCCTGGGCCTGTCCTTCTGCACTGAGGCTGGGCAGAAGGTTACCAGTTAAATCTGAATTTCTGATGAACAGTGGGAGAAAAAAAAAACAACCCTTTTTTAGTATAAGTATGTCCCATGCAATACCTTGGGACATACTTACACTGAAAGTTATTTGTTTAATGGAAAGTCAAATGTAACTGGGCATTCTATATACTTATTTGGTAAATTGGCAACTATAGGTAGCACCCACAGAGGACAAATCCACCTTCCCCCCAACCCCAATTTAAATCAAAAGAAACTGAAGACCTAGACTGAACCCTGAAGGGCTCAGCTAAATTTACAGACATTCAAGCAGCTTTTCCAAATAGCATGGCCCTGGTGGAATATTGGAATCACCTGGGGAGCTTTAAATAATACATCAAATCTAGCCACATTCCCAGAGGTTCTGATACGAGCTCTGCATGGTGAGGCCCTAGCATAAGAATTGCTGTTTAATTCTACACAGGTGACTTGAATGGAAAACTAGGCCTGAGAATCACTGAGGGAGGACATAGTTCTTGAGCTTTAGAGACCAACAGAATCTCCTGCAGATCCTTTCAAATGCCAATTCCTGGTCCCATCCCTGGAAGTTCTGATTCAGTGGGCCTCAGATGAGCCTCAAGATAATGCATTTTTATTAATAACGAGTACCTTATCAGTAGACCTTGGCCCACACTTTGAAACACCCTCCCAGGCTAGATGCTAACTACTCAAAGTGGGGTCACCAGCCCCTCTCCGTGGTAAGCTTCAACTGGAAGCGTACTGGCAATGCAGAACCCTAAGCCCTTCAGAATCATTATCTGCACTTTTTTTTTGAGACAAGAATCTCGCTTTGTCACCCTGGGTTGAGTTCTGTGATATCATAGTTCACAGCAACCTCAGACTCTTGGGCTCAAGCATTCTTTTGCCTCAGCCTCCCAAGTAGCTTCTCAGCTTCCCTACAGATGTCTGCCACAACGCCCGGCTATTTTTAGAGATGAGAGACAGGAGACGGTGGCTGGGGGTGGGGAGGGTCTCTGGGTCTGGCTCAGGCTGGTCTTGAACTCCTGAGCTCAGGCAATCCACCTGCGTGGGCCTCCCAGAGTGCTGGGATTACAGGTGGGAGGGCCTCACTATTTGCATTTTTAAAGGCTTTCAAAGGTGGTTTGTTGTTCCACTAAAGTTTGAGAAGCACTGAGTTAGAGATTTAACCCTTTCCAGGGAGCCTCAGCAACCTGACTCTTAAATTCCAAGACCTTTCTGAACTATCAAAAAGGGTCCCTGGGTCTGTCTCAGAATTGGGATTATTCCCAGGCATAAAAGGGCTTGAACATCTTTTTTCCATACTTATCAAATAATAACTTACAAAACACCAATTTACCAATATCAAATTTTGCATAATGAGCATTTGGTATGCTTATGAGAGAAATATATGTGGTTTAAAAATGACAAGAGAGGGGATTGTTAAGTACTTGCAATGATTTCAAGTGGCTGCACAGAAAATAAGAGATGGTATCGTAAGGGGGGATAATCAGGAGTAATGGAATAAAATCAAACCCAGGAAAATTCATGCTTGCTATTGGAATAAACTTTGTCTCTGCAAGGTCAGTGGTTCTTGTGATTGTTCCATTAAAATGGCTGAACTCCTTTCTCCAGGCTAATTTTCAGACTCGACTAAGGGGAGCATTAGGGTATCTGAGGTTATCAAAAAATCCTTTCCTGTCCAGGCACTGATCCAGATGATTTAATACAGCATTTCCATTACTGGAATTAAGCATTTACTCTGGCCAAAATGCCTTCCAGTTGTTTTATTAACTAGGCTTTTCAAACACTCCTTTGAGGTCAATAGCAATTTTATTTCTACCTTTACATAAAAAACATGAGGTGCAGGCGGTAGAGGGACTTAGCCAAGGTCATTCTGCAAGTTAACAGCTGGTGTCAGTGCA
Source organism: Nycticebus coucang (assembly GCF_027406575.1). Taxonomy (NCBI): domain Eukaryota; kingdom Metazoa; phylum Chordata; class Mammalia; order Primates; family Lorisidae; genus Nycticebus; species Nycticebus coucang. Next base: position 50,794,105 of record NC_069782.1, read on the forward strand.
ATCCGGTACTTCTAAGTTCTTAAATCAGGCTTCTGTGCCAGTTCTAACTTCTCGGAGGTTGGGAAAGGGGAAGATAACAATGGATGATTATTAAAAGCATTTTTCAACATTTCTCTAATGTTCAAGGAGCCTTTCGTGTGAGTTACTGGAAACTATTCTGAAATTTAGGCTATACTGGCATTGTTATACATTGTTATACTGCTATACATTGTTTTTGAGGGAATTCAGCTTTTTGAAAATAGTGTGGTGAATGACAGCTGTGCGACCATTTGTTTGAATGGTATATTTGAATTGGCCTGAACGGATATATTATGCCAAATTACTGGTTCTACTGAAAATTCTCCCAGTATTAAAGTTATCATGGTTTCCTTTAAAACAAGTGTTCTCACATGGAAGAGTGGACTTGTTCAAATAAATCCCCACATGATGCTGATGCTGCTAATCCGAAGTGACACCTGGAGAGCAGGGCACAGAGCACAGTCCTGTGCCAGGTCCCTAGATTCCCTACATTTCAACAGGAAGAATATCCGTAAACTATCACCCTCAGACCCCAAAGGCTTCCTATCAGCATTACTGATCTGTGTGGGTTTTACTCTGTTGTCCACCCGTGTTCAGACAGGGGCCACCTGAGGAGGGAAGGAACGGCTGTGATGGATGGGCGCACTGCTTACCTCTCCCAGGCTATTAGCCTGCTTCACTCGGACCATAAAGAAGTTCCAGGTCTCTTGTGTTAAATAAAAACTGATGTAAAGGGGGGAAGGGAAGAATAGTGGGAAATGCTTACCCAAGTATCATATTTCTTTAAAGCTGGTCGTTTTTATGGGAGTAGTGGAGAGAATGGTGGTAGATAGATCCAGGGTAGACGTGGGAAGAGGTACGTCTTCCATCACAGCCTTATTCTCAAACCCCCTACCTTTCCATTGAGACTGAAGTCAACCACATTACTCTACCCCTAACTACCTCAAGTCAAGGAAAATAGTGGGAAGAATTTTATTCTCTCACTGAGCCCCACACTGCCTAATCCTCCCTACTTTCCCAAAGGTGTGATCAATTTCAGTTCATCATTTTTCCAAGGGTCTCCATCTGCAAGTATATTTCAGGCTGTCTAATTCCACAGAAATGTTCTCCAAGGTTTAAAATCTCCTCCTCTAGCCAATCCTTTTTAGAAATAAGTGCTATATGAAAATGCCATCCCTCTAACCTGCTTCTGGTCAACACACACGTACAGGAAAGCTTTATCACTTGGAAGTCTGCTCTCTGCTAGGGGCAATCAATAATGAATTGTTCTACAGTAAAGCATGACAGCACAGAACACGGCACTCAGCCTGCATGTGAGCAGAGCTGAGAGAGCAAGTGCGGAATGAATTTGACTGGACACTTACTGGGTGGTCGGCATCCAGCTCAGACCCATACATGAGAACTCTGTGAGAGCATCTGTCTAACTCAGAGATCTTCCGGGGGAACCAGGGCACATCCTCCAGCTCTGTTGAAACAAATATGTTAGCTCACAGGCTGCTTTTCACTCTTCCAACATTTGTCAGATTGTAAAATCACCCGACAGAGACCACCCTTGCCTTCTTCCTCTGTCCAAATGTTCTCCGGCGGATTCAGAGTCACAATTGTGGTTTGAAATTTCAGCAACTGAATGAGCTCGGTGAATTCTGTTTTGCCGCACTCACAGTCCACAAAGATTTCGACCTCAGAACTCCTTCTTCGGGACCTCCTAGACTCGATGTGAACCATGTTGACGTGCTTCTCCTGTGCAAACATAAGCACATCCCTAAATCACCTCCAGGGCACAGTGAAAGGAATGCTGCCGGCTTTTCTTGTTTAACTCATAAGCAAAAGGATACTGAGTGCCCACAAAAGAGGGAAAGACAGTTTCCTTGCTCCTTGATTGCCTAAAATGTGGAAATGTTTTCAACCATTGTCTCTAATAATAGGAACACTATATAATTATGCTTCTCTGTGTAGGTTGTACTATCTCATTTTAAAAAGAGACAGCATTTAAACTATATAAAAGGGCCCTATAAAATGTATTGGAATTACAGACATCATCATTTCCCAAAGTGCGCCACACCCCACAGGTGATGATGATGAGTTTGAGGAAAAGTTCATTAAGCATGTAATATCCAGATTTATGTTCTCGTTTTGTTTCTGAAAAACATAACAACAACAACAAAAAAAACCTCAAGCCCCTGATATAAACTTTCCTTTTGAAATAAATTGAAGTTTAGGATGGCACCTGTGGCTCAAGGAGTAGAGTACCGGCCCCATATACTGGAGGTGGTGGGTTCAAGCCCGGCCCTGGTCAAAAACTGCAAAAAAAAAAAAAAAAGAAAAAAGAAAGAAAGAAACTGAAGTTAAAAGTAATCTTTTAAAAATAAGTACAGACAGGTGGCACCTGTGGCTCAGTGAGTAGGGCGCCGGCCCCATATACGGAGAGTGGCGGGTTCAAACCCAGCCCTGGCTGAACTGCAACAAAAAAATAGCCGGGCGTTGTGGTCCGGACTGTAGTCCCACGCCTGTAGTCCCAGCTGAGGCAGAATCCCGTAAGCCCAAGAGCTGGAGGTTGCTGTGAGTCCTGTGACATCATGGTACTCTACCAAGGGCGGTAAAGTAAGACTCTGTCTCTACAAAAAAAAAAAAAAAAAGTACTGATGGGCGGCACCCCTAGCTCAGTCAGCAGGGCACCGGCCACCTACACCTAGGGTGGTGCGTTCAAACCCGGCCCAGGCCTGCTTAAAACAACAATGACAACTGCAACAACAACAAAAAAATAGCCGGGCATTGTGGCAGTTGTCTGTTGTCCCAGCTACTTGGGAGGCTGAGACAAGAGAATCGCTTAAGCCTAGGAATTTGAGGTTGCTGTGAGCTGTGATGCCACAGCACTCTACCCAGGGTGACAGCTTGAGACTCTTGTCTCAAACAAAAAATAAATAAAAATAAATAAATTCAGAGCCACATGTAGAGTGGTGGCTCCTCTAGTCCCAGCCACTTGGGAGACCAAGGTGGGAGGATCACTTGCCCAGGAGTTCAAGGTCAGCCTGAGCAACAGAGTAATACCCTGTCTCTAAAACAATAAGTAAGTAAGTAAATAGTACAAATGGTAGGTAGAAATTGGGGAGGTGGTATAAACATGACCAAAGTCTGGGAAACATTTAAATTATCACCTACATTATAGAAAAAGAAAAGGAAGCCATCAAGAGAGAATGTCCAAAGACAAAAGGAAAATAAAGCACTTCCTTAGGGCACAGTGAAGAGGGGGAGAAAGGTAAATAAAAGAAGGGAACTCCTTAGTAATTGTTCCCTTTTGACGACTACTCTGGGCCAGCTTCATCCTCTGCCGTGTTCCTGCCACTATCATCTATAACAAGTCTCAGAGGTAAAACATCTTACAGTGAGGACCACAAAGCAGGGTGGTAATTTAATATTTTAAAATCAGGTTTGAATTTCCCCAGTGGTGTACTCTTCCTTTCTCCTTACTTAACTGAAGACTAAGTTCTCTCCACCCCAACCCACCCCCGATAACCAGACACACCCACCATCCCAGTTGGTGCACTCTGATGACCAGCACAGTTTCTCTGATACAGTCCTGGATGATCTCAGAATTTTCAGCATAGGAACAGGATAGGTAGTTTCCAGTGTCAGAATAGGATTAAATGAACCGGCATTCTCTACTATATAAAGAAACCAGTCCTATGACTAGGAAACAAAATGTTCTATTTCTGTTTTTACTAACCTTTACGATAATGCCATATTTTCTACATTGGCTGATAATAATAGTAAGATTAATATTAAGTTCAAGGTGCAAGAGACTTCACATACATTCTATCACTTTGGGCTTTTAATGTCCTTTGGTTGAAATAGAGTTGACGTTTTTAGGGGAACTGAGGTCCACATGGATTAAGTGGGTTAGCGAAAGCCCCGTGACTAGCTGATGGCGGAGTGAAAATTCACGGCTGTGCAATCCTTCTCCAGGGATTTTTTCCACTGTACCCAGATGTCGAATTGGACTGTCCTACCTTTGGCACTGTATGGATACAGCCTTAGATGACATAATTATGTGTAAAATATTTCCCCAGATTTCCATTATCACTGTTTATGGTGCCCGATCCTTTTTTCAAGGTCAAAAGTGAACAAGGAAATATTTGCCAAATCAGGCTGCTAATTTCCCTCTATGATCATTACAGAGGCATCATAATAAAGCCTCAGATCTGTGAGCTCTGCAAAGTGCTTTCGTGCACGTTATTTCATCCCAACAATCCTGTTAGGTAGGAATTATTATTGCTATTTTACAAATGAAGAAATTGAACCTAGGAAGCAGCTAGTGATTAGCCAAGCCAATTGCTGTCTGAATCCCCTGACTGCAATTCCAACTATCTTTCCAGTGCACCAGCAGCTCAAGGCACCTGCGGGGCCAGGCTCCTTATCACACAGCGTTCATCAACAGCCAGCGCCCCCAGACAAAACACATTTGTCAGGGAAGGTGTTTGCTGAATGGTAGAGAAACCATTAGGTGTATGCTGGTAAGAAGACAACAGCTTTCCTGGGCTTTTCTAGCCTCACCCCTATTCAGAATCTTTCTTGAGGGTTCACGCCACAAATTGATGGGAAGATGATACAGCATTTCTATAAGATAAGAGGAAAGCTAGCCCTACAATTTATATATAAAGGAGAATGATTTGTCTTTACAAAAAGACACATGAAGTTCATGAAACAATGAAGCTCGGGGGACGACCAAGTGCCTGGGCACGCATTTTACTTCACGCAACAAATGTGCTCTTAGGACATCTGCACCATGTAAATTTGAACACATCACATCAAGCTGCAGGCTCATGATGGTTAAGATTGCCTGCGTGAGGGTGGCGCCTGTGGCTCAGTCGGTAAGGCGCCGGCCCCATATACCGAGGGTGGCAGGATCAAACCCAGCCCCGGCCAAACTGCAACAAAAAATAGCTGGGTGTTGTGGCGGGCGCCTGTAGTCCCAGCTACTCGGGAGGCTGAGGCAAGAGAATCGCTTAAGCCCAGGAGTTGGAGGTTGCTGTGAGCTGTGTGATGCCACGGCACTCTACCAAGGGCCATAAAGTGAGACTCTGTCTCTACAAAAAAATAAATAAATAAAATAAAAAGATCCCCTGCGTGGCTCCTCTCATATTTGCATTTTCCAGTGTGGAAGCTCACATTTTGACTTCCTCACCTAGCAACAGTCTGCAGAGTTCCTAACAGGCTAACTGTGAACTCAGAAATCATAGTTCATACAGATTTTCTGATTTCATTGTTTGACAGACAAACTCTTCCTGTAAAGAAGGCCTCATGAAGTTTGGGTCCTTTGAATCTTTTAGCACCTTATCTAGAAATGGATTTAATAATGTTTGACGGCAGATGGCAGGCTTGTAACCAGGCACACAGTCATTTTTGAAATTATGTAATGATATTTTGCATCCACCTGAAAGAGCCTCAGCGCCTTCACCAAGCCGCCCACTTCGTTTTTCAAGGAGAACACAACTGCGGTCTTGCCGCTCTCAGAGGCTGCCTCGCTTCTGCCGCTTCCCTTGCTGCCTTTCTTGTCATCGCTTTTGCCAGAGTTAGCTTTGTTTAGCTTCAGGAAGGTACAAGCACAAAACACACAGACATATATTAGTTATGACTCCAGAGTCCCCCATAATTAGAACTTCCTCCCAGATATTCTGCTCGTATGCTGGAAGCCCCACCAATCACACAAACTCAAGGTGAAGGTGCTATGTCACTCGTAACTTTCGATCATGAATATTGGTCTAATTTACTCCAGGACACTATTTTCCAGGGGTCTTAGACACCATCTAGTGGCTGATATTAAAGGGGAATCAAATTTGCTTCATTTTAATGGCAACAAAAAAAAATCTGACCATCATAAAGTATAAGGTATCATAGATAAATAATTCCTACATTTCTAGGTTTATTTTACAACACAAAATTTGACATTTTAGCCTAGTTGAATCACATGGAAACTACATATATATATATCATTAAACATAAAAAAAGGACCACATATATATTTTTGATAACAATATTTTAATCTCACTTAACTACAAAATATCCATTTTTAAAAAATACATCCATTTCATTCTGAAACATGTCAGGACAAATCTAGGAATTCTTTGATAACCCTACTTTCTGCAATCAGATCCTCATTTTCCATGTCGACTGTCAATGTGAATTTACCTGCAGCAGTTCATAGCAAGGAGGGTGTGCAGCTAAGGCCGCCTGTGTCAGAAGACAGTATCTGAAAAATGACTATTAAAATTTAGCTACAAATAAAAGGGGGAAAAAGGAAGGGAGAAAGGGAGGGAGAGAAGGAAGGAAGGAAGGAAACTGGCTGGCTAATTGGGAGGAACAATCAGTAGAATCTGAGAAATGGGAAAAGATTAACATTTCATCAGCCACTCAAGATCCTGTACCATGTGATAATATGAGGACTTTTAGTCCTGTTGGATAAAGATAAAAATGACAGATTCCAGTAACTGAGCTCACATTGTCAGAAATGCAAAATAAAAAAGCTGGAAACTTTCATGTGATAATGTAAAATGATGGTGGTCTGGTTCGTGTTCTTTATGTGCAAAAGCAGAGTTGGACAAACAGAGGCCTATCTCCCTGACAAATGATGATGTGATATAATTTCACCCATCTGAAAAATGTAGGTTTGGTGTGGAACCCAGTGAATGGTGATTTACCACTGTCTTCCTCTGATTTCACACATTAGTACTGCTTCGCTTGCTAGACTTACATATAGGAGAAATGGACAGTTTATTATTTGTGACTTGAGGGAGAAAAGTTTAAACAGACATTGGTATTTGACAGTCTGTTTAGTCATTGAAAGTTTCCAGGTCTTAGTACTCTCAACATCTGCCTCCTCCTCACCACATAACACACAGATCTCATATATTTAAGTAGCATTTTCTATGTGAAAGGGTCATACATTAACCATAACTCCACGCTTTCTTTGTTTTCTTTCATTAGGACTTCAAAATTCTTCAACATAATATCTCATCCAAATATTCATGCTATTTAAAGGTTAGAAAATCTATTTATGTTTTGACCTCACTTTTGCAAATTGACTTAAATGGTGCTGCACACGTTGCTATGTTTACTTTTCAACACTTTTAGCAGTAACACGTCAGTATGATGCAACCCTGTGGTGGGAGCTACAGTGTTAGAACAGATTATTTCATGATACAGGCTGAATAAGACTTAGTGAATAAACAGATAGTGCAATAAGAAAATACCATTTAATATTTTTAATGACTAGGAACCTGAATACATTTTTGTATTTTTTAAAACAAGCTTCATATGCTTTAAATGAATACCCTTTAATTTCACTGTTTTTGTTAAATGCTATGACTATTACCTCAAATTGGGATCTAAAACTCTGTGAATTGTTACCTTTTTATTCTGTAAATATTTTAAACACTAAAAATTTATTTATTTAAATACTAAAGCAAGTGCATATTACTCTCATTATTTCATCAACTAAACTGAAAAAATAATTGCATAATGTGGAGCACAGGGAAGAGTTTGGAAAGAGCCTGATCTTTCCTTTCAATAACCTGTACCTATAGCCAAGAATAGAAAATAGTGATTCTGTGTCTAAGGACTGGGTGTCGACTGAAGGAGCTGGAGAAGACACAATGGTCTTCTGGGAATATGGACATTCGGTTTAGATTTCTTCTCCCTCTTTCTCCTCTGAATAAATGGCCTTTCAGGATTCTACACATTTTGGGGTTTTTTGGCGTGCATTTATGACATTGATTTCTCTGTCTCTGTCTCTCCTCTTTTTTTAAGAGTGCAGTGGTGTCATCATAGCTCACTACAATCTCACCCAAACTCATGGGCTCAACTGAGCTTCCTGCCTCAGGTTCCTGGGTAACTGGGATGACAGGCATGTGGCCACCTCACCCGCATGCTTTTTTCTTTTTTCCTTTTTTTTTTTTCGTTGTTGTTGCTGTTGTTGAGACAGGGTCTTGCTCTTGCTCAGGCTGATCTCAATCTCCTGGCCCCAAGCAATTCTCTCGCCTTGGCCTCCCTAGGTATTAGGGTTACATGTAGGAACCACCATGTCCTGCCAACCTCTCATTCTTAATGTTCAGGCACTTCTTCAGGCACTATCACTTTCTACTTATAAACACTGAGGAAAGAAAGTTCAGCACGCAGCAATCAGTACACCTGCTTAGCTTTACAATGACAGGAGGGAGACGGGAGGCAGACAGGAGGGAAGCAGAGTGGACAGCTGGTAAAAGAGGAGGAGCCTGAGGTGTGTGCTTCCTCCACAGCAGGTGTTCTCATGGAGAGAAGATGATCACCACCCAAGGAAACAGTCCTTGGAGAGTGCCGTGCACTCAGTACTCACTGCGGAGCTGCCCAGTAGCTGATGCTCTTCGGGCACCGCTGAATCCAAGGAAAACCCTCTCCTTGCCCAGTATTTACTTGAAAACATCATCATTGCCGGCTGCATGGATCCGGATGCAATTTTCCTTCTCTGCAACAGGGGGACTAACGGTGCAGCAGCGAAGCTGGCGGAGGTTCTGCTGTCCACAGCCCTGGTGCTGAAGAGCAGTGCAAATCCTCCCACCCCCGACCTCCTTTATATGCGTGACTGGGCACTGATGGAAGGCTGATTAGAAGGAAACTCATTTCTGGTTGCCGAGGGCCACGATCAGATTACAGACCTGAAGTCTGGAGTTATCTGTGCTCATGGCACGATTTGTTTCATAGGTCGAGTAGCAGTTTGGGCAGGGGTGGTTGAGAATAATACATAAGGGGGTATTTGTACAGGAAATCATCCATCCCTTGACGTTAGCTGTCATCTCTCAAGTCTGCCATGGACAAGTTAACCTCAGTCTTTTAAGTATGTGTGAATTCAAAGATTGTGTGCTTTCTTTACAAAATTAGGAAAATAATGTTTAAAAGATCAGCACTGCTGAATCCTTAAGCCATTTTACATGGGTTTTTAATTTTTAATTTTTATGGGTAAATAGTTGTACATAATTATGGGGTACATATCTTGATACTAGCATTCAATGTGTAATGATCAGATAGGACCATTGGGACAAGCATCACCACAAAGAGTTATTATTTCTTTGTGTGAAGAAGATTCCAATTCCACTCTCCTAGTGATTCTGACATATGCTACAAACTATTATTAATCACAGCCTCTCTGTGTGCTATCTCTTATTCTCCACCCTCTAACCAAGCCCTCGTTATGATAATAAGCACTTTCTGACTGGATGTGTGATGCTTTTGTCCATGTAAATGTGTGTGTGTGACACTTTCATAAAAGGTGTTGCTTCCTAGTCCTGTGATGCCTCTGTGCAGAGTCCTGATCCCGTGAATGTGTTGCAAAGCGAATGTGAGGCTTTGATTCAGCCCCTAACAGACATGTGTAGCTCAGACACTAACTCTAGAATCTTCCTCACTAAGTGAGATGCAAAAGGAAACCAAATGCCTGTATATCAGTCATCCTTTGATGCTCTTGATGGCTGCTGATTTTTTACTCTTCACTTGGAACTAGATCAAACCCAGCATAGATCAATAAATTGATGTGCATAGATCAATAAATGTTCTCACCATTCATACTTTGGAAAGTCATAAAATTCATCATGCCACATGACCAATCTTTTGAAGAATGTGAAACTTTTGACCAAATGTGCTTGTTTGACTGAAAAAATAAACAAACTCTGGGGCTAGTACTGTTTTTCTATATAGAAACAAGACGAAAACATTACAAAACAGGAGTGGATGAACCAATAGTGATTGGAGTCTAATTGCTCCTAGAGTCTCGGTGGGACATAACCATTATTTGGTCATTTAGTTTACATTTTCTCTTAAGACTGGCTCTGATCAGAATATAGGAAAAGCATTTAAATGAGCTGAAGTAAATGAGAATATAATAATAATAGTTAATATGTGTATTATTAATCAATTAGTATTTCCAATTTCTATTCCAAGCACATTCTATGCTCTTTTGTACGTTAAAATTTGATTCATCATCACAAAAAACACTTACAAAATAGCCACTGTTATTTCTATTTTACATATAGAGAAACTCAAACACAGGGAGTTCAATTTAGATAATGTGGCAAAGATTTACACACGTCAAGTGGCCAAGAAAGGATTTAAAGTCAAACAGTCAGGCTCCCAAATCCATGCTCTCAGTCATTACATTCAACAGCTCTATAGCCTCTTGAGTATTCTGAACAAGTAAAAACATGTTAACAAAAGTAGACTCTACGGACCATATACAAATTATTTCAGCTGGAACAAAGTTTTGGAAAATGTATAATTCAACAAATATTTGTTAAGCACTCACTCTCTGTTAGGTGTTGCAACTGAATCCTGGAGATACAAAGATAAATGAGATATTGTGCCTGCCCTCAAGGAGACCACAGTCCAACTGAAAAAAAATACACACAAATGAGTAAGTGAAATAAATTGTGTCAGTTTCTGTACAGAAGATATCAAAGCACAGGGGGCAGAATACTCAATATCACCCTTAGGAATGTCAGCAGAGGCTTCTGGGAAGAGTTGCAAAAACTGAATCTTCATACGTGAGTTTGTTAGTAAGAGGGAATGGGAAATTCTGATAGTAAAAAGATAATTCCAGGTAGATAAAATAACATAAGAAAATATAGATAACTATTGTTGCTCAATAATGACGGAAAGGACAGAAGGAGGAAGAAATTAAAGAAGGAAAAAAGGGAGGGAGGAAAGTAGAGGAGAACGTCCACACTGAAAGCAGCCAATTCTCAGGATGTGAGAGAGTCTACCTAGGAGATGACAACCTGGATTAAACTTCTCACAATGTGAAACAGTCTACCTAGGAGGTGATGACCTGGATTAAACCTCTCGGTATGTGAAATAGTCTAACTAAAGGGTGACGACCTGGATTAAACCTCTCAGGATGTAAAACAGTCTACCTAGCAGACGACAATATAAATTAAACCTCTCGGGATGTGAAACAGTCTACCTAGGAGATGACAACCTGGATTAAACCTCTTGGGATGTGAAATAGTGTACCTAGGAGGTCACGACCTGGATTAAACCTAAGGATGGGAAACAGTCGACCTAGGAGATGATAATCTGGATTGAACATTTCGGGATGTGAAATAGTATACCTAGGAGAAGACAACCCTGATTAAACCTCTCAGGATGTGACACAGTCTACGTAGGAGGTGACGACCTGGATTAAACCCCTCGGGATGTGAAACAGACTACCTAGCAGATGACAATCTGGATTAAAGCACTCGGGATGTGAAACAGTCTACCTAGGAGACAACAACCCCGATTAAACCTCTCAAGATGTGAAACAGTCTACCTAGGTGGTGACGACCTGGATTAAACCTCTCGGGATGTATAAATAAAATCATCAAATAAAATACTTTGATAAGAATTGACTCAAAAAAAAAAAAGAATTGAACAACTTTTTATTTATTTAACTGATAAAATGTAAGAATTAACTTTTTTTTTTTATAAGACAGAGTGTCACTCTGTCATCCTGGGTGGAGTACAGGGCATCATAGCTCACAGCAATCTCAAACTCTTGGGCTCAAGAGATCCTATTGCCTTCAACATCCGAGTAGCTGAGACCACAGGTGTCCACCACAACGTCCAGCTAATTTTTCTATGTTTAGTAGAGAGTGGGTCTTGCTCTTGCTCGGGCTGGTCTCAAACTCCTGAGCTCAAGCAATCCACCTGCTTCAGCCTCCCAGAGTGCAGGGATTGAGCCACCTCACCCAGCCAGAATTCACTCTTAAAGAAACATGGAAGTGCTAAAGAGGAACATGTCAGTTGAGAATTGTGTTTAGTTGGAAGATGGGAAGATAAGGGAAGGTGCACATGGCAAGTGGGGCCTGAAGGGAGAGGGTGAAAAGGCAAATCCCCACCTTCCAAGATAGTAAGTCAATGGTTAATGCCTAAAACTGAGAATCAAAGCAGCCGCAGGCACAGCCATCGCAGCGCTGCCCTCCAGACTAAGATAGTGAGCAGCGCAGCTCAGCGCACAGTGCAGGGCCTAGCGGGGGTGGGGGACAGCTTGGGGCTGGGGAGGAGCAGTTTCTCATCACCACAAACCTTGTTGAAATCATGCACATGTGACATTACAAAAATATAACTTTAAAAATAAATTACACTGCATAAACAGGGCATTGTTTCTTAATAAACCTTTGTTTAAATCTTAGCTCTGCCAATTGCCTAGTTGTGCTTAAGGAGGACACATCACCTCACGTGTCTCGGCCTCCCTTCCTGTAACACACGGGCAGTGATACCCGAACCTCAAAGGACGGTTGTGCTGATTCAACTGCACGTGTTGAAATGCTTACCACAGTGGCTGGCGGATACTGGATGCTTAAAGTGCCTCACTGGCTCTGAAGCCAAAGTGATACCAGTGATTTGGAATGTCTGGCAGAAATTAAAAAGATGTGAGTATCTAGCCTTGAATCAGATGGTTGTCCTTACAATCCATGATAAGAAGAAAGCCAACAGTCATCAGGTGAACCAACAGAATTGGTCTGGAGCGAAAAGTGCGGCTCGGCGCCTGTAGCCAAGTGGTTAGGGCCCTGGCCACATACACCAAAGATGGCAGGTTCGAGTCCACCCCGAGCCTGCTAAACAATGACAACTGCAACCACAAAATAGCCAGGCATTGTAAGGAGGCTGAGGTTGAGGCAAGAGAATCACTTAAGCCCAAGAGTTTGAGGTTGCTGTGAGCTGTGACGCCAAAGCCTTCTACCAAGGGCAACGTAGTGAGACTCTGTCTCAAAAAAAAAAAAAGTTAAAAGTGGCCAGGAAGCAGGAGATGGGCAAGTGTAAAGTGAGATATTGTCAGATGGGGAGCTCTGCAATACAATATCTTACAGGTGGAAAAGGGCTACGTGACTGCAAATGGCCATGATGGGGAACAGCTGAGGTGGGGAGAGGGTGTACACAAAATTAAGGAATTTTTATGTTATGAATCCTCAATGTCTTTGCTGTCACTGAGTATACTAGTGAAAATGAGAGAATTACCATAAGCCAGTCCTTAAATATCTGGAAAACAGAAGTGGATCCTGAGAAGCTGTGGCCCATATAAACAAAGAAACGGAAAAGATAGAAACTAAGAAAACCAAGGAGGTGCTTGCAGCATCCGTGGTTCACAACTGGAAGCAGCCTATCCGCCCATACCATTCCATTTTATAGGCAAAAGATTAGAGACTTCAGAACTCACTCCTCCCTCATCCCCACCATCCCAACTAAATGAGAAGCCAACTGGAAATGAAACTTCATCAAGAGAAAGCTAAGCTTCAGTGATGCCAAGAAATGTAAAAGAAAATGGACTTGAAGTAAGGGAGAATCTGCCAAGCGATGCCTCAACTTACATGGAGAAAGCAGGGGTGACGTTACTGGGGGATGGAGATAATACGACAGTATCAAGATATCTGAAAAGCAAAGGAATGGTGATTGTTTTGAGATTGGGATAAAAAAAAAAGTCTGATTCCTTTTCCTTAAATACTTGCCTTTTTTGGTTTTACGCCATCCTCCAATCTATCAAGTCTGTGTGTCGAGCAAATTTGTTGCAGGCGCTTCTAAGCTCATGTTCAACCAAGCAAGAGAAAGGCTGACATTTATAGCATATAACCAACCTATCACTTTGGCTGGGATTTCTTTTTATTGACATTTGACTCCTAGATCTTACAGGGTATACTTTAGGCTCCTTAGCAGGAACTGTGCGCTATTAATACCAACTACTCCTAATTTCTTCAAATTGACTGTATGAATAGCATACCAAAGTAAGTTTACACCCTGAGGTATTTCTTTGATTTAGTAATTTATCAACAAAAGGAAATAAGCGTGTAATGATTTATTTTTAGAAAACTCAAGTAGGCTCATACATAACACCCTTTTCAAGATAGTCACAATCATTGTGAATAATTAAGGAAGCAGCACTCATCCACCTGCTGGCACTTTAAAATCTACAAATGGATTTTAAAAATAAGGCAGCAGTGTGTGTTTGGGGGGGGGGGGGAAGGCACATAGTTCACTTGGGACATAAGAAGCCCCATCCTCCTTTGAGAGAAAAAGTCTTGTTAGTCATGACAGCCAATGAGTGATGCAGAGGAAAACTTGTGCTCAGATGAAAACTTCCAAACCAGACTGTACTCAAGGGGCTTTCACCCTTTCACCCCCTTGAGTACATCGGCTCATCAGAACAGGTGCCGGTGTTTAAGACACAATGGAAGTGTTATTTATTCCTATTGATTACCATTAAATAGTACACGCCTTCACCCAGAGGGGAAAGAAGAATTCGCAAAGACTAAGTGGATTGGCTGTTTGCATAGAGGTGGTGTCAGCCATCCAGACAGTATAAACTGAAGTGAACTCAAGCAGGACAACTTGGTATCAGAGTCTGACTGAACTGCCCTAATGCTGAAACACCCTAGCATCAATCTGTTCCATAGTAAGATATTCACCGACTGTCAGACACTAATTCCCATACCACTAAAAATACTTAATGCAGACATATCTTAACTGTTTTTAATTTTTTGTGATTGTTGACTTAGATTTCATTAAAAGGTAAAATATGAGATATCTTACACTTGTGTTCTCATTATCATGTTTTTATAATCTTTACTAATGGAGAATGGACAAAAACCAATCACTTTTAAGTCCAAATTGAAGATACTGAAGTGCAAACAGGATAGTGATTTATGGTGGAGTCAGTGAGGCAGTGGCTTGGGTGAAACCAAAATACTCAGTTCAGATTTGAAATAAAAATTACCTTAGTCAATAAGAAAAAAAACCAAAGGGTGCCTCGCGGCTGTATCTGCTGGACAGTATGTTTTGGGAAGAAAAGCAAACCACACAGCTTTAAGATTTAAAAAGAAGGCCTGCGGCACTACCTGTCCGGTTGCCATCAAGCCATCCCAATGGTAACATTTATTAACGGTTAGTCATGCCCGGCACCGTATCAAACACTTCATATGTGCTGCTCACAGCTGAGGAATTATCTCTACCTAAAGATGAGAAACTGAGGACTGAGAGGTGATGGTCACAAAACTAAGAAGCAAATGAACCAAAAATCCACGACTGACTCAAAATCTGTGCTCTCACCCAAAAAGTCTGTTCCACATCTATAGGTACAGTGCACATTTTCTAGTAAGAACATTTCTGTTACACTGGATTTTTCTCTGATATTTGACTCCAGAGCTTATGGGAGAAACATTACATCCTTTACAAGAATATATGGTGACCCAAGCATCCAGATTCCACCCTGAAGCCACCTTGAACTCCTTGAGAAAAAGGCACCTCAAAAAAGTCCAGAACTATCACTTATCAATACAAGTCACATCATTTGTGTTGACACAGGCATGGAAATTAAACTGTGACCAAGAAACTCCAGGTCAGCGACAGCAGGTGATTAAAAAAATAATAATACCTCAGAAAATAAATAAATAAATGAAAAAAAAATAAGTCATGTAAAACCACTACGGTTTTTAAAGGCAAGCTTAACAAGGAAGACTATTTTTTTGTTTTGTTTTTTGAGACAGAGCCTCAAGCTGTCGCCCCTGGTTAGAGTGCGGTGGCATCACAGCTCATAGCAACCTCCAACTCCTGGGTTCAAGCAATTCTGCCTGTGCCTTCCAAGTAGCTGGGACTACAGGCACCCACCACAATGCCCAGCTATGTTTTGGTTGCAGTCATCATTATCGTTTGGAAGACCGAGGCTGGATGCGAACCGCCAGCTCAGGTGTATGTGGCTGGCACCTTAGCTGCTAGAGCCACAGGCACAGAGCCCTATTTTTTTTTTTTTTAATCCAGTGATGCTTTGAGACTAATTGGCCATATTCTCATTCCTTAAATTCCTTCCCCAAAAAGAGATGTGCCTCTGCCATCTCTTCCACCCATGGGTGGACTCAATCTACCCATTCTGTAAATTGTAGTCTATGAAATCCTTCCCAGGTATGAAAATACCAGTGAAAATGAATGCTTTCCCCTCTATCTTCCCTGGTCAATAAAACTCTGGCCAAGTCATACTAAACAGTTTCATTAGTAGCTACCAGGATGTGAACAAAGCTAGTGAGAAACATTAAGTTTCTCCTCCTTTGGGAAGTCTACTAGCCTTTATGCAAAATCCTTAGCTGCTCTGTTAACTAAAGAATAAATATCTGTCCCAAAGTTATTCAGAAATTTACACTGAGCTAAAACTAAGCAATTTTTAGACTTCACTTCTTTACACCCTGACATGTGTAAGAGAACGGTAATCTCGAATTTGTCCTTTGTGGGGAAAGAGGGGGACATATAGGAGCACCTGTGTGTTTAACACAGCATTACTTAAGAGCACAGTAAGTACCTAATTTCACCCAGAAAACTTAACAATTTACTCTTTATATCATCTGTTAACTTCTAATGACCTCCTAGACAGCAAATACAACATTTGACTCATTTTACACTTCATTTAGATAACAAAAAAAGCATGTGCCCAAAATTTTCTTTGGATGCATCCTCCATTCATGTGGCTGACAGCAACTGCAGCGTGTGGTTTAAATGCTGACCCTCATAAGTACATCAATGGCGCTTCCACCAAGAGCAATTTACTCTGCCAAGTGAGTCGCAGACACTCCTGGAAAAACTTCCAGTCCTAACCCAAGCAGGCCATACACTTACAGCCACCTAAAACCAGCTCTATTTGTACTTCTAAGCAGTATACTGGGTCTTGTGTCCCCAAGTGAGTGTGGTGTTGGCAACATCTATTGTGGACCATCACAGCAAAAGTCCATCAAGTTAATATTTGCCTTTTTAATTAA
Organism: Nycticebus coucang; assembly: GCF_027406575.1. NCBI lineage: Eukaryota > Metazoa > Chordata > Mammalia > Primates > Lorisidae > Nycticebus > Nycticebus coucang. The sequence continues at coordinate 50,810,919 of NC_069782.1, forward strand.
AAAAGCTGAACCAGACTGGCCTGCTCATTGATTAGAGCTAAGCTTACTGGAATGTGTTCTCATCTGTCATCTTTTGCACATAAAGCTATATATACCACGTAGATATTTAAGAGAGAGAGGCATACTTAATAGCTTACCTCCTATCATCATACCATTCCGAACTTACCTACAGAAATTGAAGCACATTAGACAAATACAATATTTCAGATTCCTAATAGTTCTTAGAAGAGACTTCTGATTATAGTAAGTTATTTTTTTACATTGAGCTCATAAACAACAATTTCCTAGGGGATGAAAGAAATGCTTTGGATATCAAAAAAGGGTTGGAGAAGTTATGTCCAGTGTAACTGTTCCCCCACCACTTTTCCCTCTAAGGACAACACACAGTTTTTCTCCTATGTCAGGATGGATAGCCTAATAAGACTCTACTTACAAAAGTGAGAAAAACATTTGTAATTAGACCAATCCTCAACAACCTACAACTAAAATACCCAAGTGTTTTAAGATCACAAAGAGAGAACAGGCCAAGTATGGTTGCATACAAACACAAGTCCAGATAACTCGGCATCAGGTAATGACATGACAGCCTGACGGAAACCTTTCAGATCACTTCAAGTAATTTAATCCTGATCCATGTTCAGAGGGGACACTGAAAGCTTAATTTTCTTCAAAATATAAGACCTGAGGGAAAAATCTACATAAAAGACACTCAGATAGCCGTCATCACTTTTTACTAAAAATGGCAAGCAGAACTAGAGCAAATCCACCTTAGAAAATCAAGAAACTTTTTAAATATGTAAAGACTTGTCTATATGACCACAGATCAGAAGATGAACATACAAAATACGATACATACTGGTAGTTCTCTAACTTCAGGGGGACTCAGGAAATCGCCTCGATGGCTGTTAAAATGCAGACTCCTGATCTCCTTTCCAGAGGGTCTGAAGTGGAACCTGGACGTGTGTTTATAACACAGACCAACACCAACTGTGTTGCTTTCACATCATCACAAAGTCAAAAAAGCCTATGTCAAACCATAGTTTGGGGCCATCCGTGCTATTAACATTTAAAATTAGGACTACCTGAATTTTAACAACTTCAGTACGACATAACATTGCACATATTTTATGTTACAAGGGGGCAGGCAGAGCATCTTGTGAAAACCGAAACAAACCTTTAAAAAGCGAGACTAACAAATTTACCTGAACTGTGTATTTAGCAATTTCAACAGCTCAAGTTTACATAATAGTTGCTTACTGGATTTTGTGGACTGATGGAGACTTTATCTAGCACTATATTATCACTTTCATATCAAAAAGTGTGCTAGAGATTCGTACCATTCCGTAAAAATGGTTTTAGCAAGTATTTAACAATAAACCAAAAGTTCAACTTACTAAATGTATTAAGACTAAGCAGAACTCTCACACTACGTACTAGAAACAACCCCCAAAGCCCCTGCCCAGGAAGAACCAGGAGGACATCAAGATGTTCTGAGCCATTTCCCGCCCGGCAGGAAATGAAAGGCTGGCACCGCTGGGTTTCTCATCAGTTGACTCTTTTTCTGAATAGACTGACTCATTATTAACTGATGAAAGATAACAAACACAATATTAAAAACTAAAATCTAATGGCTCTCCTGCCATGATTGGCAGTTAATGGTCAACTAGAAAAAAAGTTCGTTTGTTTTTCTGGGGGGGAAATGTACTCATGGGACCATTTTGGAACTGCACAACTTTTTGTTTGCAACAGAAGCATCAATTGTAGTTAAATTGTTGCAGAGTCAGAAAATTATCTTTTTCCAGGCAACACTATGCTCATTTCCTCACTGATTAAAAAAAAAAATCAGTTATATATATAAAAGCAGATAAAAACATACAGGCAAAGCAGATAAAAACATACAGCCTTATTCAATATAGTGCTGGGAAAATTGGAGAGCCACACGCAGAAGGACGAACAACACACAGAAATTAACTCAAGATAGACTGAAGACCTAAATGTAACACCTGCTACTGTGAAAACTCTAGAGGGAAACTTAGGAAAAACTCTTCCGGGCACTGTCTCAGGCAAAGAATTTATGACTAAGATTCCAAGAGCAAAAAGAAAAACAAACAGAAATACTCATAAACGGGACTTGATTAAGCTAAAAAGTTTCTGTACAGCAAAAGACATGATGAACAGAGTAAATGGAAAACCTCCAGAACTGGAGAAAATACTTGCAAACTATACATCTGACAAACGATTAACATCCAGAATCTGCAAGGAACTCAAAACCAGTAAGAAAAAAATAAATAGCCCTATTAAAAAGGGGGCAAGAGACCGGACAGTATTGAAAAGATACAGATGCAGCCAACAACCATTAGAAATGCTAAACATCACTAATCATCAGGGAAATGTGGATTCAAACCATAATAAGATACCACCTTCTACTCATTTTTAAAAAGTCAAAAAACAGTAGATATTGGCACAGATACAATGGAAAGGGAACCCTTACCACACTGTTGGTGAGATTAGTATAACCTCTATGGAAAACAGTACGGAGATTCCTCAAAGAACTAAAAATAGACCTACCACTAGCAGGTATCTACCCAAAGGAAAACACCTCATTATGAGAAAAAGACTCATGTACCAGTACATTTACTGCAGCACAATTCAGTTGCCAAGATACAGAATCAACCTAAGTGTCAGCTGACCAGTGGGCACACGTACGTACACACACTGCCAGACACACTCACACCATGGAACACTACTCAGCCATAAAAAGAATGAAGTCACGTCTTTTGCAGCAACTAGGACGGATGTAGAGGCCGTTATCCTAACTGTATCTCAGGAACAGAAAAACAAATGCCAGGTATATATACTTACTTCTAAGGGGTGCTGAATGATGGGTATACACAGTCACTAGACTGGTATAATGAACTCTGCAGACACAGAAGGCAGGAGGGTACAGTAGGGGAGGGATCAGAATTACCTATCACTTGTTGGGAGACGGGTACACTGAAAGCCCTGACTTCACCACTATGTAATTCATCTGTGGGGAAAAAAAAAACAACTGTATCCCCTGTATCTACTGCAATTTAAAAACATAAAAACAAAAAATAAATTGGGGTCATTTTTCCCGTTTTCATAACTCATTCAAATGCTTATTTCATTCACATAAAAATATGAGATGTACTCAGGTCCACCTTGGATATTTTTCTTCTGATAAAGAACTAGCAGACTATTTCTAAGCATAATTTAACTGAAAACACTACTTCAACTTCAAATTTATTTGAATAATATATACAAGAGTTAACAAATCACAATTAAAATGTACTCAGTTATGTTAATTCTACATAACTTAAAATCATGCAATATTGCATGGTAAAAACAGCTTCATTCATATACAAAAAGTATTATTTTGAGACTTGCGATAGTATCTTGAAATTTTTGACATAAGCTTTTTGCAAAGAGTATTTTATAAAAATTTAAAGACCTGATTGATCAGTTAATGCATTATTAGAAAAGATAATAAACATTATTAGTAAAGTGAGCATACAAGCAATTAATTTTAAAATTACACCAGGTACAGGGTTGAATGTAGTCTCATGAAATAAATGCTAAGAAAATAGTTTCGAAAAACATCTCATATTGAAGCCATGTATTAATTTTGGCAAACCAGGTAATATAAATCAATAGTCAAGTTTATTCAGTTAAAGAAAATATGCCTAACCTTTCTTATACTCATAAATAAGTACTTATTTTTATGTACAAGTAAAGAAAAGTTCAATGTAAAATCCACTTTATTATGGTTGAAATAGTTCTTTACACATTAAATTGCATTGATGAAAATGTCCAATTTAAATCACATTCCACCGGCATAAATATTTAAGCTTAGTATTGTAAACGATAGAGAAAAACAAATCCTTTCTTTAAAAATTCATTACTGGATAACAATTTCTTAGCTTTGAACACCATAGAAAGGCTCAACATTTAATTTAATCAACTCAAAACCCACTAAACTTAGATAAACAAGTGTTTTTCAAAGTGCATAATTTCCAACTCATCCACTTGTAATATTTATCCAATTCCAGTTCATCAGCAAGAAAATAAAATGTACTTGGCTATAAAAATACTACGGAATGTTATTGAAAAGGAAAGGCTATTTGGTAGAAGTAACTACAAAAATAATTAGTTTAAATCTTTGTAAAGCTTTAATGCAAGAACATCAGTACATTTTCTTTCCATATACCTTAAAGCATGATCAATACCAAGATTTTAAATTTCCAATTTTCAAGTACTTGAAAAGGAATTTCAAAAAAGTGTCTCTTCAGGAAAAAAGCAAGAAGAATGATCATGCAGGTGTCAGTCTGCTAACATCTGAGGACACTGGTATCTGTGTTGGGCGGCCGTCTCTGGCTCCACTGGTAGTAAGTATGGGCAGGGTGCCACTCGGAAATGTGGACACAGGACAGTGTGTCAAGCCAAAACTTTCATCTTCACCAGTGTCTGAATCTGGTGTTGTAACCTCACTGTCCTGAAGCCCCAGGATCTCAGAGACTGCTTGTGGTAATTCCTAGATATGAAAAAACCAAACACAAAACCATCATTCACTAGAGAGGAAAGATAATCTCAAAGTAATACTTCTATTTAAGACTACATTGATTCCAGAATCTAACACTTGTCTAACAGTCATGTACCCTTCTCACAACTTTCTGATCCACTCCAAATGAAATCCTCACCACCTTTTCCTTTTTGCCTAAGTGGTTCTTAGATACCTTCCAAACTACTTTCCATTCCACCCCAGTACTCCCACAAACAGGGCTTTCTAATATTTGGCATTTATCTCTTTCTCTTAAGAAATTATCTTATTTACACTCTCTCTCTCAGTAAATAAAGCTCCGTAAAAGTAAAAAGTATCTCACTGACATATTTTAGAATACAACAGCTATCAAATAAATAGTTGGAGAACTCAATCAACTGTTTGGATCCATGAAAGAACTACATAAAGACCAAAAAGAATTCTCATAAAATGTAAGCGGCATGTGCCCACAGTCCCAGCCACTCTGGCTGGGCAGGTTGCCTGCGCTTTAGGAGTTTGAGGCCTGCCTGAACAACATGGTGACAGCCAGTCTCTTTAAGTTAAAAAAAGGTAAGTAAAAGAAACCAAAAGCCAAGCAAAAACTCATCAAAAGTATATTTATTTGGCTTGAATTCAGATAACATCAAATTTTTCTTGTTTTTAGAAATAATTAGGAGCCTGACTGACATAAATGAATGACACAGACTAAATACTATTCATTTAATTATTTCTGATTAGCATCTGTCTTTATTTGGAGATAATGCATATTTATTAATAATATGAGCACTTATAGCCTATTCTGTATTTATTAGTTTGGGTAATATATCATTGCTTGGTTAAATTCTGTAGCCTCTTTAATTGTTGTGGAAATATTTTTATTACTTTTACATTTTGCCCTATTATTAAGAGTTTCCTGTCTGGAATAATTAGTCACCTGTTTTCAACTAGTGCTGTGAACCTATCATGGTAAACAGAAGGACAGGCAATGCTTTGCGTCTGCCCTCAACTTGCTAAAACTGCCATTCATCTTCTCAGAAGAAAAATCTTGATCTCGACCCACCAAACAAAAAATCTTGCAAGTATTTCAAACAATTCCTACCTTGCATTTTACCATCTGTAGACAAATTGCTTCTGCCTTGCACAGTGTATCTTCCACATCAATTTTCATGGACAATTCATTGATGTGCTAAAAAGTATCAATAATATAAAATGATCATTGAAACTGAAAGTACTGTTTTATTCTACTAGACAATTTATTACCAGTTATATTTCACTGCAGGTAAAATTCTTAAAAATATTCACATACTACAAATATGGAAGAAATCTAATGTATCTTTATTAGATTATTTCAAGTTTTATAGCTAAGAATAGCTAATAAGCTTATGAAACATGAAACCCAGCAGCTATCTCAAGTCTGTGATCTCAAAGTTTTAAGCAAAAGACAATTATTTTTTCAAATACTGAACTACATAAAAAAGGCCATTTTGTTGAATTTCCTTTCATTCCTAATTAGCCAGGTAAAAATAACTGACCAATATGTATTAGCTAAACTTTCATTCTCAAAGAGTCAGTCTCAGCACCACGTGTTACTGATATGATTACTCAAGAGATTCAATAATGATCTAGGGAAATGTTCTGTATGTCAGAACAACCAAAAGGAGGAAAGAGCCAAAACAAAAAACTAAATTAAAAGAATAACCACCTTAAGTATTTCATTGAAACCATAATGCTTTTCCATTATTTGTTGCTTCTCTGATTCCAGAATAGCACAGCAGAGAAGAAGATGAAAATTTTTGCATGGTAATTCAGTCCACATGACCTATTAAAAAAAAAAACAAAAACAGAATTATTTAGTAAAGTGTATCAATTCTAAAACATTTTCCTCACAGATACAATGCTGAACACTGAATGACTGATAACAAAGCAGAAACTGTCTATTTGGGATAATCCACTGTCTTTCTAGCTATGAAATGAGGGATAGCAGAGTCTCACTTTCAGCTACAAAGTAACCATCACTAAGTTTAACATGCAAGTAAGATATATTCCAAATGTGGCCCTTTAACTACAGCAAGCAAATCACTAAAGCTCACCAATATGACAGATGCTGTGAAGGCACCACAGATTTTAAGTTTAAGGTGTAAGGGTTAGGCACATTTTCAATGTTATTCTCAACCTTTAGTTTCTCACTTGTAAATCTTCAGTCCCTACCCCTCAAAAAGCTAAATCCTAGAAATATAGTAAGATTCAGTTATACAGCACACGGTATTATATAACTCAGAGTATCTCTGATTACGACAAAAATCGAATCAACTACCCAAAATTTATACTCAAGGTCATTTGCAGTGGCTCACTCCTGTCCTCCCAGCACTCTGGGAGGCTGAAGCAGGTGGACTGAGTAAGCTCAGGAGTCCAAGACCAGCCTGATCAAGAGTTAGACTCCCCCCATCTCTACTAAAAATAGAAAAACTAGCCGGGCATTGTAGTAGGTATTTTTAGTCCCTGATACTCAGGAGGCTGAGGCAAGAAGATTGGTCAAGCCCAAAAGTTCATAAGCTACGATACCATGACACTTGACCCAGAGGGACAGACTGAGACCCTGCCTCTTTAAAAAAAAAAAATTATACTCAAATGCATAACACGTTTCATCAACAGCTACACCGCTTCTTACATATAGATCAGCGGTTCTCAACCTGTGGGTTGCGACCCCTTTGGGGGTCGAACGACCCTTTCACAGGAATCACCTAAGACCATCAAAAAACACATATTTTTGCATATATGAAGTAGCAACGAAAATAATTTTATGGTCACTACAACATGAGGAACTGTATTCAAGGGTCACGGCATTAGGAAGGTTGAGAACCGCTGATACAGATAATACTCTCAAATTTAGACCTCAGTTTCCTCCCAGGGTGATGTATGTAATGGTATCTTTCTGACAAACTCACAAACAATACTACTAGAACATACCAGAAATGGTTTTATTGTCTTCAAAAAGAGTAAATTACGTTGAACAATTCTCAAATTAAATCCAATCGTTGAAAGTTTAAATACATGCCATTAAATTCAGTTTTCAATAAAAGTTCCAGTTTATTTGGTAAACAGATGGAGAAGTTATTCTAGCTATGTGGTAATGATAGTCTTAATTCATCCTTTAAAGAAGTTAAGATACTGAAAAACAGTTAAGTATGGTTCAAGGTAGAAGGCATTTGAGTTTTACTTCTAATTTCAAAACAGAGGAAATGAGAACAGGGAAAACATCCTTCAATCAATGTATCTCCTTCTCTAATGGCAACAGAATCATCAACAGCCTAAGAATAGACCCGGCGCCCATAACTCAGTGGGTAGGGCGCCAGCCACATACACTGGAGCAGGCAGGTTCGAATCCAGCCTTGGCCCGCCTAACAACAATGACAACTACAACCAAGAAATAGCTGGGTGCTGTGGCAGGCACCTGTAGTCCCAGCTACTTGGGAGTCTAAGGTAGGAGGATCGCTTAAGCCCAAGAGTTGGAGGTTGCTGTGAGCTGTGATGCCACAGCACTCTACCGAGGGCAACAGCTTGAGACTCTGTCTCAAAGAAAAAAAAAAAAAATAGACTTCCAGCTGTAAAGCCTCAGAGGGTTCCACTATATATGGTTCCACTATATACAGATGTATTTGTCTTTATTATCCAAATGGAGTATCGCCCTATTCTTTCCTTGGGAGAATTTCCATTATCTCTTAGTTTTTATGAAGATGAGGCAGCAAGCAGTCATCACACCAATATTCTACTAAAAAACACAATGACCTGCTGTGAGCAGATACTTAAGAAGAAAATACAAAATGATTTTCTATTTTTTATTCAGAGTATCCCTGGGCTAAAAAATAGGATAGAGAATGTACACCAAAGATGTGATAATGTATTCTCTCTACACCAGACGTAGCAGAGTCTCATAAAGTCACAACTCCCCCCAAAACAACACAGCAGCAAATACTCTAGAGGACTTGTTCTAGGATACCTCTTAGTCCCAAATCTCATAGGGATTGTGATTAGAAGAAAGAAGCTCCAAAATAGGGGGTGGTGGGTAGAGGGAGGGGGATCGGTGGGATCACACCTGTGGTGCATCTTACAGGGCTATTTGCGAAACTTGGTAAATGTAGAATGTAAATGTTTTGGCACAGTAACTGAGATAACGCTGGAAAGGCTATGTTAACCATTGTGATAAAAATGTGTCAAATGGTCTATGAAGCGAGTGTATGATGCCCCATGATCATATCAATGTATAGTTATGATTTAATAAAAAAAAAAAAGAAAGAAACTCCAAAAGAAAATATTCAGCTTGAGATGTGAGATCATTAACTTTTAGGAGGGCCTATAAATCCACCAAAATTTTAGAACATATGTGTCTTAGAAATTTCAGTTCAGCTATTACAGTCCATTTATACTCTACAGAATAAATTGTTTCTTTCCATAATAAACGCAGCATTTGTATAATAATTTAAGAACTTACCTCCCACAATCGAAGAATATCTAGAAAATTAAATTCTCTTTTAAATCTGATTAAAAGCCATCTGAAGCAAAAATAAAGGTATCCGGAGTCCTGAGATTCTATACAAAAGAAAAAAATACAAATACAGCTTACTCTTATGCTAATTATATCAGAATACAGTGACCTTTCTCAAACTCAAATTTTTCTATGCACATTAGCCAATTAGAAGTTCTATATATTTAATTGTCTTCCACCAATTCAAGGAAACATCTCAAATTTGTAGGCTAATTTCTTTTCTTTTTAAAAACCACCAAATAAAAAATACATTTTATGAATCAAATTTTTAAGGCAGAATTATAAAGATAGTTTGGTCCTACACTTTTATTCCTCAGATGAATCAAACAGCAGTAGAGTATATATTTCTTTATTAGAGTGCTTTACTTTTTTTTTTCTGTGCATCACCCTATAATTTGCTGGGAATAGTTTTGATTCACTAAACTTACCTAAGTAACTGCAAAATCCACTGTCCAACAATCGAAGTAAGGTACTCAGCTGAATTAGCTGGGTCTTCATGCCTTGCATTTGTTCTTCAAAATTTTGATGCTTTAAAAGGAAATAACTGTCACCACACAAGTAATATTTAATGAATATTCTACAAAATATAATAACTGGAAACGAAAACATGTCTAAGAATAAAAGTTGGATTTATGCCACATTGGTTATCTTTTTAGCTATGTATTTTTAAAAGGGGATAAAGAGGGAGAATCCTTTGCCTCAAACTAAGAATTATCATTTTCCCTCTATTCATCTGACTTAAATAAAGAAGAATGCAGGCATAGTATGAGTGACTGACTTATTTCTTACAAAGCATAAAAAAGTTGGTGAAAGAACATTTAGGAAATAAACATTCATTAATTTATTTCCATTGTTAAAATTAATTTTAGTTTTAACATGTACTTCATTTTAAAGAATTAATTACTCCTTAGGTTTGATGACATAAGGAAATCTGTAAGATCAAAACTATTTTCATGGGCAGCGCCTGTGGCTCAAGGGGTAGGGCGCCGGTCCCATATGCCGGAGGTGGCGGGTTCAAACCCAGCCCGGCCAAAAACCAAAAAAAAAAAAAAAAACTATTTTCATGAAAATACTAAGGCATTACTTGGATTTCAACAGTTTAATTTTCTCACATGTGCAAAGGCTGTATGACCTATGATACTGCAACAGGCTGACTACAGAGGCAGATACTGAAATCCAGCTGTTTTCTATTAAACTAGACTTTTTTTTTGGCAGGGGCCGGGTTTGAACCTGCCACCTCCGGTATATGGGGCCAGCACCCTACTCCTTGAGCCACAGGTGCTGCCCGTAAACTAGACGTTTTAAAAGGGGAAAATTTATAACAATCCCTCTTCTCAGTAAGTTTTCTTCATTTGGGAAGTTACTTTTCATTGAAAAAATGCATGTTAAGGTGAAATAGTGTTTTTTTTTAATGATTAAGTATTTATAAATGTCTCTATTAATTTTTCATATGATAAATACCAACACATATAACTCACACAAATGAAACTCAAATCCTTAGGGTCCTTAATAATATGTGAGGATGTAAAGGGGTCCTAAGATCATAAAGTTTGAGAACTGCCAGGGTTTACACGCTTTAAATGATCTTCAAGGCTGAGTTAATTCCCTACTAACAGTTGTGTCAAGGGACCAAGGGGCACTAAAACAAACGCTTTGCAAGGCTTCTTAACTAATTCTGATTACTCTTAATTCACATGCCCACCCCTCTATCATAATCTATGGCCCTAACGTGTATCAGAAGTTATAATAGTGCTTTATAAGAACAGATTAGAAATAATTAGTCTTGATTTAAAAAATTTAAAGGCTATGCATTCTCAATTAGCTGCTTTTCTTTAATGAATCAAAAACTAGGTTTTTTTAATAGACTAACTCAAGGTTTCAGGAAATACTTTTTCCACATTTTACCAGATAGATTCTGTAGGGAAAAGGCAAAATTAACTCTCTGATTAACAGGATAATTTTTGTTGTGACACAGCCAAAGACGAGAGTTGGTTTGAGAGGACCACTGTGGCACAGCATTGCTACCCATTCAACTATAAAAAAGCAGCACTTCCAAACGACAGACACCAACTGCAGAAAAGCGTTATTCCTACAGAAGGGGAAGCGGGACCAACAATGCATATACAAAGAGCTTCAGCTGTATACATACATTAAGAAGTGTGTGTGCACACAGGAAGGGAGATGCGGGGAAGACAGGGAGGGAACAAATCTATATGGGAAAATGAATGACGGGTGCACCAAAATTCAGTACATCATTTGTACTTTGGGTGAATATTTCCAGAGCCTGTGTCTAGACCTACATTAGATGTGAGTAAATATCAACAAAAGTAAACTATAGGCATTAGGTCCAGCCATCACAAAAACAGTAAAAAAGTTACATGCAGTGCAGCTGTAAAACACACATGGAATCAAGAGGCAGCAGCACGGACTGAAGGACACCAAAATAAGAGCAACACGGCAAACCATAACCATACGGATTATTCTGACTGCCACATACTGCTCTCTCATCCAAATATTTTTTTTAAATTATTTTAAAAAGTATATGTGACAATACACTAAGATCTTTTTAGAATAGACTAGAAAGCATTCCCGAACACACTCAATGGAAAAGGCCAACACAGAACATTTACTGTGAAAAAAATAACAGAACAAAGAAATTACACCTTCTTCATACATAAGAAGCGACAAGTAGACTACAAAGTACATATTACACATGTTGAAAAGCAGATTTATATGTGAGACCTAGGCCATGCAAACACGTGCGTGTGTGTACACATGGATGTGGCACAGCAATTTACACGCCAGTACATTTCAATACTGGCTTAGTTTTAATGAAAACGACCATTGCAAAAGAAAACTAAAAGCAGTATATTCACATTAGGTTTGTTTGTGTGTGTGTGTGAGTGATACCTATTTAACCACAGAGATTTAAACTAATTAAGCAATGCAGAAAGATTCACAAAAGATATACTTTTTGTGGCACAAAAATCTGTTGAATGACCTCATGTCAAGTATTAGGAAAATTCTACTATGCTACTACCAGTGGGACAAAGACATGACTCCTTCATTAAGGAACATACTACCTCTAGTGAAAAAAGGATAAAACACAAAAACACAAGGAAGGCAGACAACATCATTTCCATAATTGTATCCATTGTACAGACTGTATAACAAACACCTCGCGCTTGGGAGTAATTGGAACTAAGAAGACAGGCAAAGCAATGAACCAAAAAGGTAAGGAAGACAAACTATGAGAGACCAGATTACAGCAACTGATCATCCTTCCAAATAAGCCAAAAACATGAATCTAAGGCAAAGGACCAAGTTGAATATTTATGAACTTAACAATAAAAAAAGTATTTTAAGTTATTAAATCTCACTAAATATACATTTGGAAATAAACTAAGAGAAGTGAAGGAAGACAAGTTGAAACCAGGGACAAGAGACTTGAGAAACAAACTATAACTGATGGTAAATTAGGGTGTACTTTAAAATGACTAAAAGAATGAAACTGGAATATTCTTAACACAAAGAAATAATAAATATCTGAGGTATCAGCCTGATTTGATTAATTTACATTCTATACCTGTTTCAAAACATCACATGTACCCTTATAAACGTATACAACTCTTATGCACAAAAAATATCTGTAACGTTCTTAAAAAGAGAGACTTGAAGAAATAGACGAAAGTGGGAAAAATTTAAGGAGGAAAGAAAAATAGGCAAGCAAAAGGGGAAGAAGAGAAGTAAAGAAGAAAAGGAAGGCGCCACTTCCAAAGTTCGCATCTGTGTCCCAGAAACCCTGAGTTAGAACCTGTATTAACAGGAAAACATTTTAAATGGTTACAGATCCAAAGTATTTCTAATCCCATTTGATATCTAACATAAATGCTCAGCAACATGTATATTAGTTTTATTTTGAAAAAATACAGTGACCTATGAAGTCAGGTCTTTGGGCTTCATATGCCTTTATTTCTTATCCCCTCTGCTTTTTTTCCCTAACAGATTACTTGAGAAGACTTTTCTATTATATTCTCCCATTATACTCTCTCTGCAGCATTATCCTGGACTCTGTCTCAAAGACCTAGCAGTGATAATAGATAAAACGTTCCTTGTACTAACATGAATATTTAGACACAGTTCAGCTCAAATAATCACACACTTATGGAAAATAACAATTAATTACTAAGAAACTATCAGAGTTACAAATAGTTCAAACACATTTAGTGGAAAAGCAGTTACTATAATAACAAAATTCAAAATATTTACAAAAGGTAAGGATATTACTTGGCATGACTAAGCTTTATCTCTGAAACAAATGATACGAAAATCCAACTACTTCACAAAACTGAATTCATCTATTTCATTAATATTCTATGACTCATGGCTCTTCTGCAAAATATAACCATTTACTAATACTAAATTTTGATTATTCCTGTACTTTAGGCTACTTTTCTACTAAAAAAATGCCGATATTTCTAAGCCTCTTGAAAAGCTACTTTTTAAAAAAGAAAGAAATCAAGAGGCATGAAGTAATTTTTTAAGTTCCATCAGTTGACCAAATTTAAAAATGCATCTTAATCTTTAAATCCAAATTAAAAAATCCCAGTTCTTACCATTTGATCCATGTAAGAGGCAAAACACCAGAAGGCATCCACTTCATTCTCCATCACATACAAAAGAGGGGAAAGTAAGTCACTCATTCCTTGTACATAACCTAAAAAGAATGGAAAAAAGAGTCTTCTGACAATCTAAGCTTTATGTATCCTTTTGTGCATATCACAACCATTTCACTTAAAATTATATATTTCCTTTAGATTCAGAAACTTGCAAATACCAATGTTCACCAAGAAAAGAACATGAAGGAGTAGGGAGTCTTGTAATGAGGTGAGAGAGATGAGTTGCTTCAGATGTCGGGCAGATACGTAGCTTCTGTTCCATGTCTTAGTGTATATAATCGCTACAAAGAATGTAATTTAAAAAATAGTGCGCAAACGCATCGTGAGAAAGAACACAGATAAAGAGAGAACCCAGGAGAACATCAAATGTTAAGAGTACGTGCTCAAAGGGAGATCTGAGAAGGAACAGTCACAGAAGGGAAAAAATCCAGGGAGAAGAATGCTGCAAAGATCAAGAGGAGGAAAGCCAGAGTGTTCAACAGTGCCAGACCACTATGAAAAGCCAAGTAAAATAAGAGCTGCAAAGCGTCCACGTGCCTTAGCAGTCAGGCTGCTGGTGACCCAGACAAAAGTGGTCACACACACAGTTACGAGCTTCTCCTCAACAGCCACATCTGTATCACTGCCTCCTTTCTTGTCACTCTCAACAGTGCTAACACCTGGGTTTAATCCCATCAATATTTTGTACCTAACACATTTTAACTACCTTTTTCTAGATGTTATTATAATTTCTCACCCGTGATATTAACTATAGCCCTTGATTGAAAGAAAAATTGGAAAGTTAAGGAATCAGATGCCTCACTTAAAAAGTGTCAGTTTTTCTGCTCATCTGAATATGCGAAGTTACTTGTTTTCTCCTTTACAAAACCCTCAATTTCCTTATTTTACAATGCCAGTTCAGACATAAAAACAGATTTTTGAACCAAGAAAGGGACAACAGCTTATACTAAGCCTTTTTGCTTACACATTATCAATCAACTTTGGTAACTTTTATATATTTATTAAAATTCCATACTTTTCGATGGGTAGCTTGGGAAGTCTGTGGAAATACAGTATGTCCTTTCTAACACTTACATTTTATTCACCAAAATCCATCTGCACTGAATCTATTTAAGCTATATTTAGAAAGGAAAGGCAACAGTAGTATTAAAAATGATACACAGTTATACATCACTCTGCCACTTTTGGAAGAAAACTTTAAAAAGTTTCCTATTATCAGAACTTTCCTAGCTGGCACTGACACTGTGAAATTAATGACAGATCTAGAGCCTAAACCAATTCAGACATGACGGAAATCTAATCTGAATTCAACAAAGGACAAAAAGAACCTTACTGGGTCTTACTGCATCTGGTCTATGTCAAGTACAATGGAACCTCTGAAGTTGACCACTCAAGGGACTGTGACAAACTGGCCAACATCCGGAGGTGGTGAGCATAAGGAACTCATGTCTGGTCTGTGAAAATCAGGTCAACCTAGGAGGTAGTCAGTGTAGGGAGATGGCAACTATGGAGAGTCTACTGTATTTCAAAGTGTACTATTCAAAAGATTTACAAAATTTCTCCTCTGGAGAAAGTGCTGTATTATTAAGTTATAATAACTAAAAATTCCTAAAAAGCCAATTTAATACTTTTAAGTCCTCAATTTTCATATAGGATCACTACCACATCAGTTAAGTCTTAGCTGAAGCAAGTAGTCAAATTCATCTTCATGTTCTGGTTGCTTATAATCTTATTTTATACATGATGTTCTTTGGGGTAGGTCCTGGGTTGCAAGGGTGGAATTAATGTACAAATTCCTTTTAATTAATGAAAGGTTAAAGCTGTTCAATCAGCATTCAGTGACCTCAGATTCTGCACTGGTGTTGGCTGATGCACATCTCAATCAGCACAACTATAATTTCTAAAATAACTACCTAAAATTACCTGCACAGCAAATTTCAGTGGAAGGTGTAAGAAATGAACTCCTTATCATCCTAGTGTATATTTTTTCTTATACTAAAAAGAAAAATTTAATCTACACATAGGTCAGTTTTCCAGGTCACTAAAGCTTATCCCTTAGAGTATCAAATTAGAAAAAAACTGGGGGTTGGAAATCATTTTTTAAAAACATTATAGACATTCTCTTGCCTTCTTACACACCATATTGTGAGTATAATTTAACTTTTTTTTTTTAATTATTCAGGAACATCTTTATGAACATACACTCTAAAAAAAGAAGACACAGTTGGGTGGCACCTGTGGCTCAAAGGAGTAGGGCACCGGCCCCATATACCAAAGGTGGTGGGTTCAAACCCAGCCCCAGCCAAAAAACTGGAGGGGAAAAAAAAAAAAAAAAAAAGGCACGGCCCACAGAAACTTCCTGGAGGCCTTCACACTCACAAAAAAATCAATCATCCTTAAGATGTCCCACCACTCTTGATAATTTTTGTCTCCTTCCTCACCACTGAGACTGTATTCAATGCAAATGCACCTGCCTCTCATCTACAGGTTAAGAAGCCCACAGCTCTTCATGGCAGCATCGCCTATTAAAAAGAGTAGATTTACAGCCCTGGTCACTGCGCTGTGAGTGAAGAACAAGAAATGAATGCCACTGCTTTCATAAAAAGAACCTCAGCTTTCATAGGGCCAGAGTTACTCTATCAGTGGAGACTTTGACTATGTTTCAAACAACTGAAGTACCTGAATGGACCTGTAATCCAAGGTTCATTTACTGTGTTGAGTGTTTGGAAATGGCAAGTTATCTAGACCAGTATAAAAAAACCTTCAGCATTCAGGAACTCCTGCTACAGAGTATGTGTGAATTCCTAACTCAAAATTACCACCTGAGAATGGGGCACTGCCTTGTCCTATTCCCTGCGGTGGCTTGTGGTGCTACAGTGGAAAAGTGAGAATGCTAGCCTGCAAAAGAGACCTGGGTCTCTACTCCCAGACCAATTATTCACTACTTGTACAATCTTCTGTCACTCTCTGAATCAAAATAACTTTCCCCTCATAAGGTAAGGATTATTTCCCCACTTCTTCAAAAGGCTATTACTAGAATGAAAATAAAAATCTTTGTAACCTAAAAAGCACTCTACCAATATTTTTCCAATGATCCAGTTTGAAGCTCACTGTAAGTGTGACTGACAGGACTGGTGACCAGATACAAACTTCACAGAACAAACCCCTTTATTAAATGGATTTGCTCTATAAAGTTTAGATTCAGTCAAAAGGCCGCACTCAAGGATCCAGAAGGTTCCTCTGACTTACATAGGAAGCCAGAAGAATTTACATTGACAAAAACAAGGAAGAAAGTGGACGTGTAATCCAAGGTTCATTTAATGTGTTGCGTGTTTAGTCACCTTCTCCAAAAGATGTCTTAATCTCCACGAAAGTAATCTGAAAAACTTCTATTTCTACTGTGCTCTAGCGGGAAGCCACTTGCTTAGCAGGTAACTGAGAAACGTTTCTATTATTTATACTTATTTCAAGGTTAATGGTTAGAGAATTTGTTGGTCCTTTAAAGAAACAACTCAGTTCTCTTGTCTCTTAGTAACCCTTTCCATGCCATTTCCCCATGTCACTTCCCCATGTCATTTCCAGCACCAGTCCTTACAATGCATTCTTGGTAGGAAAAACCTATCAAGAAAAAAGATTAGGTTCTGCATCCCTACAAAATTGTCTGTATTTCTTGTATAAGATTTCAAATCAATATTTTTCTTCAGAAAACTTTCAAAACATATCAAATAATGGTTCTAATGTCTCAGTAATTTTTTCCAAGGCACTCCTAGGCTCAAAGAAATAACTAATAGCTCCATTTATGTATATTAAGCAGTTAGGTCCAAACAATTTAATAACTACTTATGTCCTATGAATTTAACACCTGTTGAGCACTACACTTCTCAAACCTTGAAATTCAACTAGATACCACCATCCTCATTTCCTATTTCCCATTTATTTTTACACAGTATTTGCGTAGCACAGCAAGGCCAAAAGCTCAGCTTTGGAAAGATACGACTTCATCAAAGGCATGGAGTGATCTAATCCTAAAACCTTTAACTATTTCAAAAAGTAGTCAGTAGACTATCCTACAGATACTGCTACCACTCCTTCAAGAATTAAAATACCCCACATGCCCCTGTGAGTTTGCTATAGCATTCCAGGGCCCCCTGGCTGGGAACAACAGAGCGACATTTCCAGTCCCCTATAAAAAGTAGGTCACAGAGTTATTACCTATGTCTAACTTGTTAATAAATTTAAATTTTAAAGCAAATATATGTATATTTAAATCTTTCAATATTAGGACTTTACCTCATTTAAACAAGAAGTGAACCTACCTAAATCAAAATCATACATACAGTAGGTCATCAGAATGTCATGAAGCAAGATCAACCCTGGATTATCTTGGCCTTCATAAAACTTGTTTGTTCGATCTGTTCTGTTAACATCTTTTTCTGAAAAGGAAAATCATCATGTACTTGACAGCTTTTCAAAAAACAGATCCTTGTGAAGTTCACACCTTATAAGTACAGAATTATTTTTCTTGCCATTAATTTACCTTGTCAAGCTTTATTTATTTAATGAAAAAAAAAAAATTCATCAAATTCTATTTCAAACATGCAATAAAGTAGCATGTGAAATATTTTCCAAAAACTGGTCCACTTCCTCATAGGCAGATTTTAAAATATTGTTCTTTGTTTTCTAAACATAGAAACCTTTTATTTGCATAGTAGGAAACACTTTCAATGAATTAAAAGCAATACTTAAAAAAAAAAAAAAAAGCAATACTAAGTAACAATTCACATTAGTTAGTGATAAAAATGCCAGTCACTAATGCATGTGATGGACAGTAGCAGTACTTGAAAAGAGCAATAAAAAGTTACTACTCAATCATAATCAAAGATATTTGTTTCTTTCGCAATTACTTCATTCATTATAAGAAGTACTAACAACTTCTTCATTTTCCATAATCATCTTTAGGAAAAATTACTTCCCTATTTCACTTACACACCACTGATCTTAGATATCATAAGCCACTCACCCACACTTTGCTAAAAATGACTTCACAATGTTAAAAACAGATTTGGAAACATGAGCATGAGTGTGTTCAAAGTTGTACTGACAATTCAATTCCCAAATACTGAGGTCTGCTAAGTGCACACTTCACAACTAAAAAGGCATTTCCCAGGAGTTTACTTACCAAATCCCTCAGTAAATTAGGAAGAAATAACCTTTTATTTATTTTTTCTTTTTTTGTGACAGAGTCTCACTAGGGTAGAATGCTGTGGCATCATCACAGCTTATAAGTTCAAGCAATCCTCCTGCCTCAGTCTCCCAAGTACTGGGACTACAGATGGGGCCACCACAGCCAACTAGTTTTTCTATTTTTAGTAGAGATAAGGTCTGGGCCCTACTCTTGCTCAGGCTGGTCCTGATCTCCTGAGCTCAAATAATCCACCCACCTTGACCTACCAGAGTCCTGGGATTGTTACAGGCATGAGCCACGGGGCTCTTGCACTTAAAGAAACGAAAAATGATTAATTTGAATTATAATCAATTTTCTTTAAAATCTATAACTGCCTTCATCCTTATTAAACTTGAGTAAGTTTGTAAACTTTTTACAAAGAGATGAGAATATAAAAGATGACATAAGGCCAGGCACAGTGGCTCACACCTGTAATCCAGCACTCTAGGATGCTGAGGTGGGTGGACTACCTGAGCTCATGGGTTCAAGAACAGCCTGAGCGAGAGCAAGACCCCATCTCTAAAAATAGCCAGGCATTGTGGCAGGGGCCTATAGTCCCAGCTACCAGAAAGGCAGAGGCAAGAAGATCACTTGAGCCCAAAAGTTTAAGGTTTCTGTGAGCTGTGACGCCATGGCATTCTGACAAGGGCAACAAAGTGAGACTTTGTTTCAAAAAAAAAAAAAAATGACATAGGGCCACTCACAGTGGCTCACACCTGTAATCCTAGCACTCTGGGAGGCCAAGGCAGGTGGATTGCCTGAGTTCAGGAGTTCAAGCCCAGCATGAGCATGAGTGAGACTCTGGCTCTAAAACTAGCCAGGCATTTTGCGGGCACCTGTAGTCCCAGCTACTCAAGAGGATCCCTTGAGCCCAAAAGTGAAAGACTATCACATGGCTGCTATGAGCTGTGACACCAGGGCACTCTACCCAGGGTGACAGAGTCTTACTAAAAACATAAGTTCACAGTAAGGCTGCTGTGAGCTGTGATGCCAAGGAACTCCACCCAGGGCACTCTACCCAGTAAGACTCTGCCTCAAAATAAATAAATAACATGAGTTTTGAGTTTAGATTATGTAAGGGCATTTTAAAAATATATTAAAACAATGGTCTAGGCTCTGCCCCGTAGCACAGTGGTTATGGCTCCAGCCACATGCACCTAGGGTGGCAGGTGCAAGCCCAGCCCAGGCCAGCTAAACAACAATGACAACTGCAATAACAACAACAACAACAAAAAAAAGCTGGGCATAGTCCCTGTAGTCCCAGCTACTTGGGAGGCTGAGGCAAGAGAATCGCTTAAGCCCCAGAGTCTGAGGTTGTTGTGAGCTGTGATGCCACAGTACTCTACCCAGGGGGACAAAGGGAGACTCAAAAAAAAGAAAACCAATGGTCTAACTTCCTATACATTACTTACATCGAATTTTTTTTTAAAAAAGCAAGTGGATACATTCCTCAAACAAGAAAAAGCAATACCAAAAATTATCCTGCTATAAATATAAATTTTCAATTAAAAATGTCAAAATGTTTCAATCTCATTTCATAACTGATAAAGAGGTACTTAATTTTTTTATTAACTCAAGCATAATTTACAGTCATGATGCAAATATAGAATGTCTGCTTTAACAGGTGCTTTAAATATATAACAAGTTATCTGCACCCACATGAACTACCAGTACTTCTTGCATAGATATTTAGTAATGACAAGCCAAGCAGAAAACAGAAAAAGGATCAAAAATAATATTTAAAAAGGAGATTCTGTAATGTATTTCCAGAAAGAAAGGGGGTGCTTGAGTTAAAAAAAAAAAAAAAAATAGCCCTAGTTAAATACAACTCTCCACCTAACTGGATGTACCTTAGAAAGCTAAAGAAAACCCCAACCACGCTGACTGGCTCCACTGTCTATTCACTACCTTCCCCTCGAGTGAGCCTAACGCTGCCTGGCAATTGTGCTCTACTTCTCTGTCCAGTCGCTCTCCCTGTTCATGGAACTATTTCACACCTAATTCCCATCTCCTTTCTCTTCAAGCCTCCATCTCTTCCCACATCCTGGCTCTCAGACAAGGACCCTGCTTCCTATTTCTGAGAAAACAGAAACTACCTACACAGAACTTGCACAGGCTCCCACCCTTCTCACCACATTAACTATATTTGAGTTATCTGAGAAGTCTCCCTTCTCTCTTATCGTTAGAAATGAGCTCCGATGGTCACAGCTAAGACCAGCCCTTCCTCTCGTTCATGAGGTCCATCACCAAGTGACTATCCAAGGGCTCTAGTAATTCTCATTCCCCCCCCCACACACCAGTTTCATCAGTTTTTCCTCTCTACTGGACTATTCCTATCACATTCTTACTATCATTCCTTTCATCATCATAAAAACTCTGAACCCTACTTTTCCCTCTACCTGCTGCCTCGTTTTCCATGTGTGTAGAGCACAATTCCTTGAAAGAGCTGTATGTACTGTCTCCAAGTCCTCTTCTTCCATTCTCTCTTGAATTCACTCCAATCAGGTCATCACACCCACCAACCCACCAAAATTCCTCTTTAATCAAAATCTCCCATGATCTTCTTCCTGCTCTAGGCAACGGTCCATTTGGTGGGCATCTTGACATCACAACCACCGTTTCTTTCCTTGTCTTTTAGAGCACCAAACACTCAAGTTTTTCCCTTTTTCCCTCTGGCTCTTTTCTCAATCACCTTTTCTGATTTCGCCTACTTTTTCCTACTTAAAAACTAAAGTGTTTTTACGTTTTAAACTAACTCAGTTCTTGGGCCTCTTCTTTTATAACTGTATGATTTCACCGAGTTTCATCCCATCTACCTTGACGACCTCTAAATTTATCTCCATCTGCTACCTCTCCTCTGAATTCCAGCCCTAAATACCCAGCTCTGCTCTACATATTAACTTGTAGACATCCAGGACGCATCTCAAAATTAATGTCCAAACATTCCCTTCTAAACCTGTTTCTCTCATAGTTTCGTCCATTTAGTAATAAACAACTTCAACTCCATTCCTCCATTTGCTCACCCTAAAAACCTGGGAGTCATCCTTAAGCTCTGTTTCCCTTATCCAACACTGATACATCAGTTAAGCCTTTGAGATACCATACATATGGAAACCAACATTCCTATCTCCCATCCAGCTCATTGCACAACCTACCCAGACTGACTTCATTCACACTGGTCTGCTCTTCTTAAATATACAGAGGCTTTGAGGCAGAAAAGTCTATTATTCACCCAGAGCAACCCTCGCCCAGATAGTTGCATAGCATATAACCTCTGCTTCTTCAAGCCTATATTCAAATCTCATCTACTCAACTTCTAGCCCCCCTGGATAAAGCAACCATCATCTGTCCCCTGAATTATAGCAATAGCTTCCAACGGTCTTCTTCTTTGCTTCTGATACAGGATTCCACCACTCAAAGCTAGACAGGAAGCCCCCCATTCTCTAAGCCCAGGTGAGCCCAGAGGTCAGACCCCCATTTCCAGGCAGAAGCAGACTGCCTTTTTTGGAACACACCCTCTGGGCTCTGATAAGATCATGAACACAGCAACCTGAGATGGTCCTTTGAGTGGTTCCAGCTTGAGTAGAAGCACACACCCTGATCCCTTTTCAGAAACAAATACTGTAAATGGACCTGATAACCTCGCCCTAGTGGAGGAGGAGCTACATTCATTCGTTAATGCACTCACTAACTTTGAAAAGATGTTTTTCCATCTACCAACTGCTGGCCCCGTGAAATTCTCTAGACCTAATACCCCTAGATAAAAGAGCCCACCTGGAAACTCCTGAGGGAGTTCTTCAGTTCTTTCCCCCTTCCAGAAGCTCTGGTGCTTTTTACTTCTGTATTCTTTTCTAATTTCTAATAAAATCCTACCTTACCCTGATCTGTGGTCCAAGGATTCATTCTTCGAATCCCCAAGACCAAGGACCTAAGAAGCAAAATTCTGGTATCACTTCTACCTTTGCCCTTGTACAACTATTCCCCAGACAGCAAAGTGACTTATTACAACACAGCTCAGATCATGCCACTCTTCTGCTCACCTCCTCCACAGGCTTCCTGTCTCTCTGAGTAAAGGCCAAGTTTTCACAACAGCCTACAAGGGCTCCGTGTGATCTGCATCTAATCTCCACCATTCCCTCTTTGACCTCATCAGCTTCTATTCAAAACTAACTTCCACTACTATGCAAAGCTATCATAAGATAGTACAGAGACACTGTAATAAAGTACTTAAGAACATTAGAACTGGGCTCTGCACATTTAGTAACCACATGACCTTGCATGATTTCATTAAGCTCTCAATGCTTCAGTTTTCTCATCTGGGAAATGAAGATTCTGAACTAAAACTTGTCCAGTAAACACATACAGCACTAACTATGCATCCTTTAAGAAGTTAACTAACCTGGTCTTTATTGTAAGAGCTAGACAACATAATACTATTTGGCAATAAGTCTAATTTTTTTTTTTTTTTTTTTTAAACAGGGTCTCACTGTCACCCAGGGGTAGAGCACCAGGGCATCATCAAAGCTCATAGCAAACTCAAACTCCTGGGCTCCAGCAATCCTCGTGCCTCAGCTTCACACGTAGCTGGGACTCCAGGGGCCCTCCATAATGCCCAGCTAGGTTTTTCTATGTTAGAAGAGACAGGCTCTCACTCTTGCTCAGTCTGATCTCGAACTCCTGAGCTCTGGCAATCCACCCACTTTGAACTCCC
Source organism: Nycticebus coucang (assembly GCF_027406575.1). Taxonomy (NCBI): domain Eukaryota; kingdom Metazoa; phylum Chordata; class Mammalia; order Primates; family Lorisidae; genus Nycticebus; species Nycticebus coucang. Next base: position 50,834,634 of record NC_069782.1, read on the forward strand.
AGAGTGCTAGGATTACAGGTGTGAGCCACCACACTCAGCCAAGTCTAATTTTTTTGTGATAAAATTCTATCAAGCATTCTTTTTCTCCTTAAAGAATAGTTATTTCCAGGGGAAACAGTTATTTTATTTTGAAATATTAACAAAAATTTACTGTCTAGAGTCATTTAGTTTAAAAAATGAAGTGTATGCATATTTAGGAAAGGTCTAAAAGAGGGATACAAACCAAAGCCCATTGACCAGAATTATCTCTGGGTAACAGAAATAAAATTAATCTTTATTTTCTTCTTTTTGCTCATCTATAGTTCCTAACTGTTTTATAATAAATACAAATTGCTTTTACAATAAGAAATAAAATAATGAAAGCTTTTACAAATGAAATTAACACAAATAAAGTTAAGCAATTTTTTTAAAATCATATTTTAGAACCAAAAGTTGAATGTATGGATCCTTACACTTACTGAATTCGTAAGCCTTTTTGAAGAGAATTACCAAGAACATAAAACACACATCACAGTGCACATTCTAATTATGATCTGCTTTTTTTTTTTTTTTTGTAGAGACAGTTTCACTTTATGGCCCTCAGTAGAGTGCCGTGGCATCACACAGCTCACAGCAACCTCCAACTCCTGGGCTTAAGCGATTCTCTTGCCTCAGCCTCCCGAGTAGCTGGGACTACAGGCGCCCGCCACAATGCCCGGCTATTTTTTTGTTGCAGTTCGGCCGGGGGCCGGGTTTGAACCCGCCACCCTCGGTATATGGGGCCGGCGCCTTACCGACTGAGCTACAGGCGCCGCCCTATGATCTGCTTTTTGAATGCTAATGCTGTAGCACATTATCTTCACTTCTTTAACCTTAATAAAACATCAACAGAAACCCCTCGCTTGCATTTCCCAAGTTGTTAAGAAAAAATTACCGATAAGACTTCTATAATCTCTTAGCCTCGAATTTCTCTTCTCTTGTTCCTCGCTGACAGATTTCCACTGCAGTTTCATCCTGAAGTATTCATCACTATAGAAAACAATTTGATACCAAAAAACGCTATTTGAAAACTTTATTTTTGTTTGTTTGTTTTTGGCCAGGGCTGGGTTTTAACCTGCCACCTCCGGCATATGGGGCCCATGCCCTACCCCTTTGAGCCACAGGTGCCGCCTAAAAACTTTATTTTTAATATTGTTTAATTGGCTTTTTCAATAAACAGTATAGCAAAGCATTATGATATTTATAAACATAATAGTGAAATGTTTAAAGTTTTAACAAATGAGTAAAAATAAAGGGGAAAAAATAACCTGATACACAGTTTATGTTGATAAGCTTTACCAGAATAATTTTAGTTATGCTTTTACACATACCAAATACCTCAGTCCTTTAAATCATATTAAAAAAATTATTCGAGTCATTATAATTTAACCAGTAAAGCCTCTGAATAATTATAAATACAAATCTAAATGACTTCTTTACACAGTCAATGTGGGGGTGGGAGGCCAGGAACTAAACCCCACCGATGTTTTGTGCTGCTGCCACACATAAATATACAAAAAATACATCAGAGTGGGTCAGTCCCCGATTCCCCCAGGCCCTTTAGGATGTGACTGGTAAAAACTATGACATTATAGTTCCATTTTCCAACAAGTTCATTGCAGAAACTTGGAGACACAAAAAAATGCCTTAGATTAGAAGGACTGGTAAACTAGTTGGAAAGGATTCTACATATCCTTTCCACAAACTGACAGAGAGCGGCTTTAAATCAAAAGCCCTAGAGCACAACTGGGAACAAGATAAACAAAACAACTTACCTAGAAGGCTAATTTGTTTCTTTTTAAGTTTTAGAAATAACTTAAAATAGAAATATTCTTCCAAAGAAGAATGAAGGATACCAGTTTATAAGAGCACGAGGAAAATAATTCAAAGGCAATTTCTAGCAAATAAATAAACCTCTTATCACCCAATTTTATAACTTCACAATAAACTGTAAAAATGAGTCAAGATGAATAAAATGTTTTTAAATGTATGTCTAAATAGTTATCTTTCAAATATGCAAAAAACTTGTACAAAGGAATTGGAGTTCTAACCATCTTTTTATGTACTCATCAACATCACTCCAACAAAGTCCTTCTAACGAGTGTTTCCGGTTTGAAAAAATTACAATGATAAAAATAGAATTATTTTCCCACTCCCTGGTCTATTATAAATCCTCATCTAGAAACCCTATACTAATTCACATGGGCAGGTTACTTCAACTTCTTTGAACACACAACAGACTAATACTTACGTTTTTTGTTTTTGTAACTGAATTCTTTCCTCCTTAGTACTGTCCCAAGGAAAATAACCCAGAAGAAATTTCCACACTTGCTTTCTCAATGCATGACTAAGTCCCTAAAGAAAGTGTGCATATTAAACACATTAATAAAAAAGATGCAATGCTGTACGTTCACAAAACCTACTTATAAACGGAAAACTACTATTTAAGAGGTAACTTTATACATTAAAATAGTTTGAGTGAATACTATCTTGTTTTTTACTTCTAGATTCTAAAGATATATGCAGTTGCCAGAAATCTTAAATAATACAGAGTATACAACAGATCACACAGCAGACAGTGGGGCTGAAAGATGAACCTTTTCTTGATTCCTTTGGTCCTTAAAAAGTACAGGGCACACTTTCTGAGTGAAGAGCACACTTACAATTTTGACTTAAAATATACAAAAGTAAACTGTGCAACTAAACACGCGTACCACTGTAGTAATATGAAATTTTTAAAAGAAAGAATTAAAAGCTTTAAAAAAAATGAAGAAAAAAAGAGAGAGAGCCAATCTTTTTTTTTTTTCTTTTTCTTTTTTTTTTTTTTTTGAGACAGAGTCTCACTTTGTCGCCCTCAACAGAGTGTGAGTGTGGCAAGGTGTCATAACTCACAGCAATCTCAAACTCATGGGTTCAAGTGAGCCTCTTGCCTCAGCCTCCCAAGTAGCTGGAACTACAGGCACCTGCCACAATTTCCAGCTATTTTTAGAAATGGGGTCTCACTCTTTCTTAGGCTGGTCTCCAACTCCTGAGCTCTGGTGGCAATCCACCCACCTCGGCCTCCCTGAGTGCTAGTATTATAGGCGTGAGCCACCATGCCAGGCCTAAGATAGCATAATTTTGAAATCAGAAGTCTGCAGGTTCCCCACCACTGCCAAGGGTATCTCACTACCTAATATCCCCAAGAGCATCATGAACACTTCACTCTGTCCCACTCAATCCAGGAATTTTAAGGCACCATTCATCAAAAAAGTTCATTCTTCCTACAATAAAAACCAACCACAGCAACAAGCCTGAATACTAGCAACTGATAATACAATTCATATCAGAGTGTTTAAATTACCCCTCTAAATATCATCTGCTTCATATTATCTACATTTAAAATTCTTCCTTCGGAATCAACGTTCTTAGTCCATTCTTCTACTGATACTGGCTCTCTCCTTTGAACAACAGGTCTTTCTCCCAAATCAATCTAAAATAAGAAGATAAACAGTAACAAGTACATCTTTAACCAGTGAAACAAAACCAGTATGTATAGACACTAAATCTAAAATGCTTTTTTTTTTCTTTTTTGAGACAGAGTCTTATTTTGTTGTCCTTGGTAGAGTGGCGTCATAGCTCACAGCAACCTCAAACTCTTTGGGGTCAAGTGATCCTCCATCAGCCTCCCCAGTAGCTGTGACTACAGGCACCCACCACAATGCCCAGGTATTTTTTAGAGACGAGGTCTTGGTTTTGCTTAGACTGCTCTCGAACTCCTGACCTCACAAGCAATCCACCAGCCTCCCAAAGTGCTATGATTGCAGATGTGAGCCACTGAACACACAACTGGGTTACAAATACATTGATATGAAATCCCACAGACTAAAAACATTTGTTGACCAGGCACAGTGGCTCACACCTGTAATACTTGAACTTTAGAAGGCTAAGGTAAGAGGATCAGTTAAGGCTGGGGGTTCAAGACCAGTCTAAGCAACAGAGAGAGAGAGCTCGTGTCAAAAATAAAATTTAAAAAGAATTTTAAGGTTTTTTTGCTATTTTAGGTTCAATTACATAAGTACAGAAAATTCAACATATAAATTCCATAAGAAACCTTCAAACCAAATGGCATGCTGTATTATTTAAAAAGAGAATATATAATTATTCCATTGATCATATACTAAAATTAGTTTTTCTTCCAAACTAAAGTTTATAATTCTCAGAATTGATTCATGACCCATTAGCTCCACTTGGCATTTTCTACAGTTTTTTTTTTTTTTTTTTTTTGTAGAGACAGAGTTTCACTTTATGGCCCTCGGTAGAGTGCCGTGGCCTCACACAGCTCACAGTAACCTCCAACTCATGGGCTTAAGCGATTCTCTTGCCTCAGCCTCCCAAGTAGCTGGGACTACAGGCGCCCGCCACAACGCCCGGCTATTTTCTGGTTGTTTTGCATTTTGGCCAGGGCCGGTTTGAACCCGCCACCCTTGGTATATGGGGCCGGCGCCTTACGGACTGAGCCACAGGCGCCGCCCTTTTCTACAGTTTTTTAACTCAATTAACAGATGCTTATAGTTTAAAAATACCATTTGCAAGATAAACGATTTAGTTAAGCACTAGAATTTAAATCCTTAAGATTTTCTAACTATGTGCAAGCCTAGAATTGTAGCAAATTCAAAAGTTTGGTTGAGTATATATAGATTTGCCATAATTCAAGGCTAAAACCCATCCCACTTCAAAATGTAAAGATTCGCTTGAGAATGAATGCCCTACAGTAGGGTCCTGACCAGCTGGCCCTGACACCTGTGCTGAGCAAACAGGCAAATGAGCAACAGAAATGAGGCTCATGCTTCACTCACAGCGATGCACTAAATGAAACAAACAACCTGTTCATTATTATCAAAGAAAAGAAATCCAACATTAATAGGGAAATTATAAGGTGGAGAACAAATCAAGAATTTGGCGGCAGGACAAGCATTAATTGTCAGATATTATTAGTTAGCAAAAAGCTATAAAAATGGATTATGGGAAAGAAGTAGATAGCACTAAAAATGAATTTTTATAGTGCTCAACACATGTCCTCCTGTTAAAACATCAGAACTGTATTAATATAAACCTCCACTCACTCTTGTGATGACTTCAAATCCTGGCTCTTCTTGCTGATTTATCTTTAGACCTGGAATGGCATCACTAAGGAAGTCCGCCATTTCTGAAGGTGGTCGTTGATGTGTGGAGGGATCGCTGCCTCTCAAACTATCAAAAATGTAGTTTGTGACTTTGGAAAATCCTACCATAGTTGCTGTATAAGGATCCTTTTTAATTTTCTATGTAATAAAAAGAAAAATACAAGCATCGTTAATTCAAATAAAGAATAAAAATACTTTCATCATCGGCAATAAAGCAAAGTTTTTTAAAGGGGGAGAAATCAGAACTAAGACAGAGTGTTCTAAGATTATCTTAAAAAATTATTTTCTTTCTTGGAAGACAAATTTAAGTTTTCTAAGCCAACCTTTTCATTTGGTTAAAACAGAGTAATAAATGGCAAGTTAATGCTACTGATTGAGTTGCAGATAAGCAAATGATTTGCAGGCTTCATTCAATCTGCATATATCAGAAATATATGCAGTGCTTACTTTCCAGTGGTGAATGGCCCACAACAGCTTTCTTCTGTCTAGCAGTCCTGCCTTCACAAAAAAAAAAAAAAATATTTCTTGAAGTATACACTACCACACTAGTCTAACACAAAACATCTAATGGCTAAATTTAAAAACTCATGATATGTAAATACTGTCTGACATGTTAATTTAATTATACAAATAGTAAATCATGCTGACAAGAATAATTTGCTCTGAAACAGTGTTGTCCTGGAAAACTGCAAAAGATTTTTCTACTGTTAACATCCCAGGGTTACTTCTGAAGCCCAAACTGCTTGCTCATTCGTATTTAGCAAATACAGTTTATTAAATAACTGATTATTCTACAATAAGCAAAAGGGTCCCTCATTTTCTATTTTAAATACTTTTTAACTCTTGTCCTTCTTCCTAAAAAGTTCTTCCTTTATCTTTTTAATCTCTACATATTTAAAACCAAGAAGAGAATACCTAAGACATAGTAAGCCCTCAAGCACTTGTTAAATGAATCAACAAATTTACAAAGTAAAAATAATTTCATTTCTGTATGTGTTGTGTGCGTATTTTTAGCTAAATACAAGAACATACTCAAATACTTTTAGGGGAATTAGATTATCATGACCCAAAACAACTTATAATTCAAATAATATTTTTGCCTGAATTGATCATTAACTAACTCAAAGTGGCTTACCCTGTGACCTAATCAATGAAATCTGTGATAATAAAAATCTACTGATGTCCAATTTCAATACAATAAAGGGAAAAATTGCCATAAGAGTAACTGAGAACGAGGGAAGCTTCTGGAGTTTTGCAAATAATATGGAACATATTTCTATAAAATTACAGAGAATAATTCCATGAAGGTTCCACACACAGACACCTACCTCATTCTGTGTACTCTAAGAAGATGAAAGGTAGGGGGTATGTAAAATAGTTAGATTAATAGATTAATACAGGTTAGATTTAAGAAACGTACTTGTATTAAACCATATGCAGGTTCATCAAGAAGATTTTCAAATGACTGTGAAAGACTCTTATTCTGACAATTCACAAGAAGTGTTCTTTTATCCTGTGAAGATCTGTAATTTAAAAAAGGGATGTATAGAAAATACTACCACACTGCATCAATTACTACCTGAATGAGTACTAATACAGAGTTTATTTTCCAAAATAAACCAAAAAAACAATTTTATTATCCAGTTCTAGAAAAGTCCCCCATGAATACGATATAAGTATTTGGTAACTTTCAAAAATGACCTTCAAATCTACATGAAACATACAAAATTAACAGACACTATACAAATTTTATGTAACAAATATAAAATATGAAGTATGTTTATTCCAGATAAAGCCAATAGGACTTAGCTCTAATGAACCCAAATTCTTTTTTTTTTTTTTATAATTGAGTGATTAGTCTTTTTATTATTAAAGTTGAACCCAAATTCTTGATCAGAATTACAACAGAAAAGCCTTACAGTACATCTGACTTTATTAGCATAAAAATGAAAAGAAAGCCAAAACACATTTTGGAATTCATTGGTAGATAATTATGTACAATACAGAAAAACATGTCTTATTTTGAAAAGGTTTCCAAATTCATTTCATAGCTTGGTAGTACTATAATATAAGATGTTAAAAATATAAGATACAATACATTAGTTATTTGGTAAAGATCACTAATCATGCTAATTATAAACACACACATATGAACATATTCAACAAGAGTTATTAGGTACATGTCCTGTAATAGTGAATTTTTAGTTTTTGCTTATTAAGTTCTGGAAGCAAGTCTCTTCCCACATTTCTTAATAACTACAGAATAAACAAAATATTTTCTAAATGGACATCTAATTTCAGGTAATCAGACATATTACCTAGTCTCTTTCTAGTCAGTAAGTTTTATGACTTAGTAAAGTCAGCTGTAATAAATCTATAACTTTTCTATGTTTAAAATAAAACTAAATGTGTTATTTTGCTGCTATATACTTCTAGATTATTATAAACGTTTGAGATACGATCTTTAATAACAGTTATCTCCTCTCAATTCTAACATAACAGGATGCAACAGCAATGCTAGAGGGGATATGAAATCCAAACAGATCTCCTTCTTACACAGTCAGAAACAACACCTGATCCACAGTAACAACAGTAGCTCATAAGACCCTTGGCTTTTTAAAAGCAGCTGAGGTTGAGTCATTTGATGTAGGAAAAAGAACACATTTTAAAAACCATTTTAAACACATTTAAACCCATTTTAAAATCTGAACATTTTGAGAGGTCGTATTTAATATGAAGACCTAAAGAATTTTCTCACAAGGGTTTTTCCTTATGATAAGTCAATTTTAAATGCATAAATAGCATCAGAAAAGTAGTTAATTTAGGAATAAAATTTTTTCACTACCACAGTGCTAGCACTGTAATTATTAGTTTGTTTCTAACAATAAAGTCAAATTATTTCTTTAAAATCCAAATAAAAATGATTATGAAAGTCAAAATACTACCTCTACGTGTACAGAGGATCTAACATGCAACCTTCATATCCAAAACAGCAGCTACTAAACTGGAGATGGGAAGGAGAAAGGCCTGCCTTCCCAACAAGCAACCACAAACACCTTTCTTAAAAGGAAAATATTTCTTTTTGTTTTTAAACAAATACTCTGTGACAGGGGGTGGGGGAAGGTCTAGGGAAAAAAAGAAGACAGATGAAGAAATTTAAGACCTGACTGTTCCAAAAGTAATCAACAAATTTCCCACCCACCCCCCAGTTTTTGGCCAGGGCTGGCTTGAATCCTCCACCTCCAGCATATGGGGCTGGCGCCCTACTCCTTTGAGCCACAGGCACCGCCCAATCAACAAAATATTTTAAAAGTACATCAGTCAAGGGACAAGTAACATCCTGTTAGGTAATTGCTGCAATCCTAAAAGGAGGATTGCTATTCAAGAATAATATCACTATCTTTCCACCTGTCATGTTACAACGTTGATTTAATCTTTAGGTCTGTCTTCTGGGAAACTGATCTCTCATGTTAACATATCACTTAAGACTTTCACATTCATTGCAACAGTAAGGGAAACTGTTAATGACATTAACACCAGCCATTCTATTAGAAACCTGTTATATTGTTTAAAAGTCATGGTCTGATATCACAACTAAAGAAGAAGCATCCCTTCTGAAAATTCTGAATCCCTTCACATGCTTTAGGATGTGCCTCCCCCAAAGACCTCCAGAATAAATTCAGAAATTTTATTAATTAATGATGTTTGTGCACTGAGATATGGCAGTTAGCTATTTTATATTGTTATTGAGGATGACCAATATGTAAGGTTAAATAAATAAAATGTTGCAAAAGATACTAATAAAAATATAAATAAAAACAGAACGGTGTAGAATATTGACAATAATTACAAAATTTTACATCTAGAGTCCAAGGGTGTCTAACCTGTGCCCTGTGGGCCACAGGATGATGTTGTGAGGACTTTTACTTATCCGTGGAGTCAGATATTGAGAAAAATATACACAGATTTTTTTTTGCTAATCAATTTTGTTAGCATTTGCATATTTAATTATGGCCCAAGACGACAATTCTTCTTTCAATGTGAGGCAGAGGGGAAAAAAAGTTTGGATACCCCTGATAGACCTTAATCATTTAAATTGTTGGTGCTATAAGATGATATAACCAATCTAGCTTTTCAGAAGAATATTTTATTGTTTTGATAACTATATATTAATGTAAAAATGCCCCTCCCCCCCATTATACAAGATAGTTTAATGGAATTAACAGGCCTCATCTTAGCCTGGCAACCAACTCGGTTTCAGAAAGGTAGGAAAAATGTAGCACATTATTTTACCCAAGTAAACATCACATTTTAAATGACAAATCAGAGAACATTTATAAACATCAATGAATATAACAATTTGTTATTTTCCTGATCGATAAGAACATCACCTGAGAAATGTTAAGACTCATGGTTTCATGCTTCCAAATAAAAACAAGCACTTGTCAAGAAAGTGGCCTATTTTGCACTGACTAGACCTGGCTGTTAAGACTGAAAGATGGAATTACACATGACTGTTCTAGCCGAGCCTCTCCCTGGCTCTTGTAAGGCTGCCCAGTCCCTGGATCACTAGCAATCTCTGCTCATCTGTATATGGTAAGCCCTGCTCTGGAAGGAAGGCCTGCTCTTTAGGAAGGAACATGTAATTCTTTAGGGGCGTATTGTCAACCGAAAGACAATGTGAAACAGATGAAAGCCATGTTCTTCAACTTAGCTTAATAAAATTAAAAGACAACTGGTCTAATTCTCCTGGTTTTTCTCATAAATTGGCTGGCATCTGCATAAAGGTGAAACCAAGGTTTTCCTTGACTACTTTTCTTCTCTGTGTTCTCTACAAAAATCTTTGATCACAAGAATATGAGTCTGGAAACTTTTTTTAGGATCACTGCTCCAGGGACAGAAAATAAGACTCCCATGGTTGACACCTTGGTAGAATTAAAAAATGGGTGATAACATTGTATTTGGAAAGTTTCACTTCTTTGAATTTTCACTTAATTTGGGAATTCCATTTACTAGGATCAAAACAAACAAGAACAAGTGCCATTACAATTCTTCTTAAAACTTTCCCAAGGTCAAGCCAGCAGCAGGACAGGTACTAGAAGACAGTTCTGTATTCTTTTTGCTCCAGCACATCACCTCTCCCAAACTCTTAGGATTTGCCTCTACTGAACTCTAGACTGAGATATAGAGAAGGGAACAGATCTGTCCTACAGATCTCAGAGACTGAAAACTCTGAAATAGTAGGTAAGCTGGAAGGCAATAAGATGTGGGGCTAAAAACAAGGATTACTGGGAAATCTATAAACAGTGTATTTGGCCTCTGCCAATCCCAAACCTATCCCAGCTGGTGGGAAGGAATGGCACAGGTGACTGCTATGAATAGTGACATCAAGCCATTAATCTCATAAAATTGTTTTAAATTCCTTTAAAAAAAAATTCTCCTTAAGATTTGATAGTGGAAGATGACTTACACAAATTTGAACAGTGAAATATCTTTATTCTACTACTTGGACTCCTTAAATAACCTATGACAAGCTATATGGCACACTATAATCGGGCATAATTTGTTACAAATAAAAAATAGAGAGCATTTATTTTTAGCCTAAAGTAGAGGGGCCTTGGAGATAAAATATTTGATGCACTGTTCCTTATGCATTCCAAACATTCATGGGAAAGCAAATTTCCCCACCTCCTGTGGTCCAGGAGGATATACAAAGTAGAAGTGGCTGACATTAGGGGAGTATCTTTTGAACTAGTCACTTCAGTCCGCCACATCCTGGGTGACGGTAAACTTAATGACTAAGTTCAATGAGAAGACAGCAGACTGTAGGGAGGTCAGTCTCCACTGCTAGCTTTTTCTCTTTGACTAGATAATTAAAGGTTGCAAGTAATCACTTAGGCTCACATCTCGTCCAACCTTATCCTTTCTTTAGTTGATTTCATTCTCTCACAGAATTTCAATTGCATGTGAAAAACTTACAGATCATCCTTTCAAATCTTATAGTGCCAACCAGATTTGACAAGCTCACAAACTAGACCTGGAACAAGTGCTACATAACTCATTGCTGAGTATCACTATGGTCACCTTCACCTTGGGAAGTCAAGCGTTGAGGCAAGCATCTCGTATACCTTATTCAGCTGAAATTTTACATTTATTTATGTTTCTCTCTCCAATAATACTACAAAAGCCTGTGAAAGCAGGGCCTTTTTTGATTGTTTTATCTTCCCAGCAGGTACCAGGGCTGCACCTAAGACACAGTAGGTCTTCAAAAAAAAAAAATATATATATATATATATGAACAGGCTCAGCGCCCATAGTTCAAGCAGCTAGTGCACCAGCCACATACACCGGAGCTGGTGGGTTTGAACCCAGCCTGGACCTGCCAAAAACAACAATTACAACAACAACAAAAACAAAAGATAGCCAGACATTGTGGCAGGTGCCTGTAGTCCCAGCTACTTGGGAGGCTGAGGCAAGAGAATCACTAAAGCCCAAGAGTTGGAGGTTGCCGTGAGCTGTGACACCACAGTACTCTACCGAGGGCGACATAGTAAGACTCTGTCTCAAAAAAAAAAAATATATATATATATATATATGAACCAAGAAAAAAAAAATAACCATGGAGGGAGGAACATCATTCCCGTGGTTTCATATTTCTAAATAAAAATAGCACTTCTCCTAAAGAACTCTCCTTCCTGGGGACTTACCAGCTAAACAGGGGCAGGGAGTAAGGTGCATGTCAGGCATAACTCCTAGGCTCTCTTGTTCTCTGCCTGCTTGCTAGCAGAGGAAGTACTTTCATTCTGCTCTCATTCACACTGAGAGGGGTCTGTTCACATTAGAGAAGCATTTAGTTATCCAAAAGTGACAACTGGGTGAGGTGAAAACAGATTTGGGGCCAGGCACAGTGCCTCACACCTGTTATCTCTGCACTCTGGGAGGCCAAGGATAATGCATTGCTTGAGCTCAGGAGTTAAACCAGCCTGAGCAAGAGCAAGACCTCATCTCTACTAAAAATAGGAAAACCAGCTGGGCGTTGTGGCAGGTGTCTATAGTTGGAAGGCTAAGGGAGGAAGATTGCTCAAGCCCAAGAGTCAGAGGTTGCTGTAAGCTATGCCACAGCACTCTACCCAGTGCACAAAGGGATGAGGCTCTGTCTCCCAAAAAGAAAAAACAGAAAACAGATTTGCGATAATTATGATGCCACATGTCTGAGCCTCACTAATAATGGTATTTTTATTACCATCTCTTCTCATTTGCTTATAAATTCATAAAATGAAATAAGATTCCACTTACTATGTCATACCCTCATGAAAACACTACCAATGCATACTGAAGGTCCACATACCATTGTGGCTAAGTAGTTGTAAAAGACTTGAACCCTTGAGAATAGAAAACTCATCTCCTGAGTTAAAACCTATCTCCTAATTTTGGCTTGGGGTCGTATTTTCCTTTTCAAAAGTATTTGTCCAATTGATAATTACCATGCCTTTTATTCATTCAACTAATATTTATTGAGTATCTATTATGGACCAAGCACTGTGGCCAGGAGCTAGGAAATAAATGGAAACAAGATATAATCCCTGTCCTTATGAAGTTTACATTCCAGGGTAAAACACAAAAGATATGCACAGACAAAATTAATTTACACTAACTGCCATGAAGGCCACAAAGAAGGGAATGGGACAGGGAGGAGGAGTGAAGGTAGGAACCTACACTGGCTGGGGGCGGGGCATCCTGGAAAGTCTCTCTTAGGAAATGACATTAAACTGAGACCTCAGGGATCATAAAAGAAAGAATAATCCCAGCAAAAGAAACAGTATGGGTAAATGACAAGAACAAGTTTAGGGAGTTTTAGGAACTGAAAGAAAATCACATAACTAGAATAGAAAAGAGAATGGCATGAGATGAGGTTTAAGAGATAAACACCTAAACCAGCCTGGGGCCTTGCTGACCACAGCAAGTCTGGGTTTTACTAATGCTGCACTGAAATTTCTCATCTTTAAGGTAAACTCCATATCCTCCAAATATTCTTCATGAGATCATTTGATTCCTCTCTTACAGTGCTTATCTCTTCAACGCAGTACAGTTAGTCCAGCATGTTTAAAATGTGCTGCTTATATCTAAGCCTCCTTCTCCAAAGTATGATCTTACCGATAAAGAGGGGCTATTACCATCCACATCCTGGACACTAGCCTTTAATCAAAGTCTCAGATCAAATGAGCTCTTCTGTGAGTTACAATCCTGATACTGAGCTTACAACAGTGCTAAGACCCCAAGTCTTTAATGCCTGCTACCAGAAAGCCATCACCTGCTCTCATCATGACACTGCTTCTCCCAGAATCTACTCAGCCCTCTCACTGGTAGCCTCTTCCCCGGTTCTCACTTCAAGATCCAAGATCCCACATACCACCACCAGCTTTGACTTTCTGACACATGGTGCTGAACCACATGCCTAAGGCCAGCCAGAAGGGATCAACATGGTGGGGGAATCTCACGCCAGAAAACACATAGTCAAAATCTCTGAATCTGTAGATCACTCCTAGCCTCAGATAATCTAGATTCAGATTGCTATACAGTAAGGACATTACTAATGAAGTTAGCAATCACAACTGCAGTTACCCTAAGTCAAAAGCCTCAACAAGTCCTTTCTTAACACCATACGTCCAATCACAAAATCTAATCCTAGGTACCTTTTCATTACATCTCATCTTTCCTGTCACTCTCCTAGTTCAGAACACCTTCATCTTATCTGGGTGACTGGAACAACTTGATAACATGACTTCCAAGATCCTCCATGCTCTGGCCTTTACTCAGTTCTGTGGACTCCTTTTTATCTTTGGTGCCCTCCCCTCCCCATCTTTGCAGACCTATAATCCTCCACTGCTTTGTTCTGTGATTACATCAGGTCTATACTACACCTAAAACTCCTCCCCTCTGTGTATCTCCTTCCCCTTCAAACTCAAGTTCACTCATTTTTCAGATCTTGATTTAAATGCTCCTTCTTCTATAAAGTCTTCCTTGCATCTCCTGGTCTGAATTAGGCACTCCTCCTCCCTTGGGGAAGCTCCTGAAGCACCTTGTACTTCTTCCATCTTAGCTCTTGAGTTTAACTGCCATTCACCTGTTGGTATCCTTCACAAGATCATTAATTCTCAGAGACCCAGGAACATGCTTATTTTGTTCACTGCTGAATATCAAGCAATTAGCACAGTGCTTGAGAGGTAATATGTAATAGATACCAAAAAAATACTCGCTGAGAGTTAAGAGCGAGAATGAGTGTGTGCAGATGTGCACAGGTAAACGAATACCTGGAAAGATGTCTGGAAAATGAGAAGGCCCTGTCTTCCAACTTAGAACCGACTGTATTAAGGACTTAGACTTGCCTGACTTACAGTTGCAACATTACAAATAGAACTATATATTTAACAGAAAATACATAATCACAGGTAAATTAAAATACAATCTACAAATTACTAATGATCACTTAAATGTATAAAAAATACTGGCCTACTCTGTCCTTTATAACAGTTATAAGGGGATAAGTCTCACATTCAAATTACTAAAATGGCAAAATGTTATTCAGTTCAGTCACTGATTCTAAAAAGTCATTATCTCAAAAAAAACAAAGCAGCTGACGCCCTCATACGCACATAGACCACTAACGCCCAAGGACACATTTAGTTTGCCTTGGGGTTAATACAACAATCCAATTTCAATAAGTAGAAAATAATTTGATACTTACTCACATAATACCACATATTTTTCAAGAGAGTCAATCAGTAGTTTGCTATCTCCTTGGTGAAAGTGCAGAGCAGGGAGAACGACGTCGTCCTTTAGACAGAATACCAAATACGACCAGCCCATACCCTCTGTATTCTGCTTGATTGATTTCAGGTCTGTCAAACTGAACAGGAATGACCATTTGCTTTTCCCATTTCTATGACTTGGAGCATCTTAAAAACAAGAAAGTGGGGCAAAATATTTTTGTTCACCTTTTAAAAAGGTACTAACAGTGCTCTCATGACTGCCTAACAGAAAGTCGTTGAACCCAGGGAATCATTACAGCACTCAAATTACTATGGCTTCCACCTATATTAGAAATGGCAACATACATTTTCTTAAGAGAATTATTATTAAAATAATTATCCTATTACATATAGACTTTTAAAATATTATACTTATGTGTAAAATATAAGCTTTTCCCTGAAAGTGGCCAGGGCTTTCGAAGCAAGCAAGCTAGGTCCATGCTGCAGCACTACCCTCTTACCAACTGCATGATCTGGGGCGAGTAACTGAATGTCTGAACCTCATTTACTCCATCTGTAAAATGGAAATGACTGTACTTACCTCCCAATGCTATTCTAAGAATTAAGAGATACTTGTCAACTACCTACTGAAGTCTACAGCAAATATACTTAATAAATGTTACTCATTCCTATCCCTCTCAAATAAGAATAGCATAATTCTCTTGGAGAGTCATTTTTTAAAAACAACTTCATTTCCTTTGTGTTTTGTTTTGTTTTTTTTAGATAACATTGATACTCATATAAAAATAACACTGGGGTGAATATACAGACATTTTGTTTGCAAAAGAAAAAAAAACAAAGAAAAGTGGAGAATTAAGAAATAACTAAGTTGTGAACATTTCAAAGACAATGAATACATTCAATCTTCTTGCTAAATTAATGTTCTATTAAATCAGGACCTCAGTTCAAACCAAATTATAGTTTCATAAAATACAGCATTTTTTAAGTTTGGAGAAGTTTATATAAGCTAAAATCCTAGGTTTGTGGACATTATCATAATTGCTAGTAAGCAACTTAAAGATTACTTAAAAATATATAAAGACAAAGGAAAAATGTTATCTTTCATCTCACAAATGGCACTAACACAAATCACTTCTAACCTAAAATCCCATTTTATTTTAACAATTTACTCAGATGTCTTGTCTCTAAATTTTACAAAAACCTTTTTTCTAATGATATTTGTTAAGTTTTATACTATCCTGTTACTTAAGCCCTTTGTTGATTCCATCCCATAGTATCAATTACAAAAAGATAAACTACATAGAAGATGGCTGCTAATAAGGCTTAATTAAGCAACAGATTAATCAGTTAGAAACATAGGAACATATAGCTCCCATTACCTCCAACAAGATCTCCTACACTGACAGGCAGAAATCAATAGCCTACAGACACCTCTCTGCAAGGAATGCAGGCATCATCACTACTTCAGGGTCACTTTAACAAATATCATTTGAAGAATCCCAAAAAGCTGAAGCAATTTATCTATATACAATAACCTGTCTACCTTCCACACTGGCTTGGCTAGTTTGGCTAGTGAACTCATATACGTAAGGCAGATAGTAAATTACAGCCATGTGTGCACTTGACTGCATTACGTAAGGTCTCCCTGGTGTTTACATTATACAGCACCTAACACCACTGTAAGCTAATATCAAAGTAAGAATAAGTCTTGAATCCCAACTTATCCTGAAACATTTAAATGTGACTATATTTGGACATATGTAGAAAGGATAACATACTACTAGCTTATTTGCAAAGACCAAGTATGTTCTCAAAGAAAAATAGCAATGAAAAACTAGATATAGACACTTTTTTAAATTACATTTTCAACTACACAAGTATTTCAATTAATGCAAGAAAATCACATGGAGACTATTAAATACTACGTGAGTTAGAAGTTTATGTATATTCAAGAGTAAAGACTTTACATAGATTTTCCCTCGTTAATGGAAGAGATATATTATTTACCAAAGAAAATGCTTCACATTTACTCACTTAAAACCTCTGACAAAGATGAGAGAAAATTTACAAATTGATTCTACAAGTCCCTGCACTAGACTATAAGCTTCATGAAAACAGCAACTGTATTTTATTCACAGCTATATCCTTGGTGCCAGCAGAGTAGCTAGATACCTTTGAGTAGTAGGTACTGAAAAATGTGAATAAATATACCATCTACCACGGAGTCAACATAAAAATAATCTTCACATTGTTTTGCTGCCAACAGCTAGCCAAAAAGAATTGGTTACAAAAGAAAATTAACAGAAGTCAAGTGTTAACTTAAAATTTCCTTCTTTCTACTTAAAGGTAAAGAAAATTAATTCTAATAAAGTTAACCATGTCACCAAATACATGCAAAAAGTATCTCCAAAACACATGAGAACACTGAGTGTAATAGCAGAAAAGTAGAACCAAAGAGGTCTACTCTTCTCATAGGAGTAGACAGTTCCGTAAGTCTACACAGAAGTAACATCAAGGACATCACATTTTATTTGGATGGATTTCCAGCACATGATGGCAGTTTGCTGTTTCTGAAAAAAGTATTTCAAAATATTTAATCTGTTATATAAAAATGAAAGATTCAGTAGTAGAAAGTCTTATGAAATACAAAGTTAAATGCTTTAAAGAAGCATAGTCAATATTTTAAAGGTTTATCCCAATCTTTAAAAAGTATCAAGTTTAAAATGTGAAGGCTAAAAGACAAGAAAAATGAATAGTTTTTCTTTGAAAAAAAGTTTAAATATAAAAGAATGTTTCATAATGGCATACATTTGAAAACTATAAAATTTCTAAGCTCAAGAGTTCCAGTTTTCTACTCTGACCACACATTAAAATCACCTGGACACCTTTTGAAACCCAATGCCCAGGTTCCATCTCCAAAGTGTGATTTTTCATAGTTTATAAAAAAAAAACCCTAAGCTACCAGGTGACTTGAGTGCAAGCCCAAGCTGAGAAGCACTTCTCTGAAGAAATCTTTATTGCCAGATTATGCTTTTCTTGTCATTTAATGCTGCTTCTATGAAACTCTACAAACTCTCCTTTGCTCACTCCTGTAGGCTGTCATCTTTCATTTTCAACATTAAGGAAAAACAAACAAAAAAATAACAACCACACATAAACCAATCCTGAAGAGCTAGTCTAGAGAAGTAAAAAAAAAAAAAAAAAAAAAAAAATCACCTCACATGCCACATATACTAAAATCCTATAGTTCCATCTTTCCTTGATACTTTGCATTTGGTTCTGATAAGAACCTTCCCTTTCAATAGAAAGAAAAGGCCTTAAAAAAGAAGAAGAAGAATCAAAGACACCCTATTTGTGTGAGCTGATTGTTACCAAAAGCTTGTGAATTACTATTCACTTCTCAATTGCCACTGTTCCCTAAAAATGACAAAATAGGAAGTACTCTGTGCCTCACCAGTACATTATATAGAGACTTTGTCCCTGAACCACACATGAAAGTTAATTTTACTTAATAATAATGCCATACATAAATGTAGCATGCTCCTGTAAATTTTGTCTTTTTAACAGGAAAACCTGGGTAATTCCTAAGTTCAGGCCAAAACCAGTAAGAAAGAAAATATCCTTTCATTATATAAAAGAAATCAATAATAATAATAATAATAAAATAACATTTAACTCAGCATCAGTATTCAATAATTTTAAGATAGCTTACAAACAGGCTGGCCACATCAAGGATGGGATCACACATGTGTTCTACGGTATATGAGCTTTAACTCTTACATGAACTAGCATATGCAGTAATAGCAGGCTGTTAGCATGGCTTTTCTTTTTACTGACTACATATAGATAACTACCACATAGCACAGATTTAAATACAGTATACTTAACAAGAGGGATACATTGTGAGAAACATGTTGTATGAGAAAATCATGGAGGGTGCTTAGACAAACCTCAATGGTACAGCCTACTATCCACCTAGGCTATACGGTATAGCCTATTGCTTCCTTTGCTATAAACTTGTATAGCACCTTACTGTACTGGATACAACAGGCAACTGTAACACAACGCTAAGCATGGTAACTCAGTGCACTATGATGCTATGACAGCGACAAAGTCACTAGACAACAGGAATTTTGCAGTTCCATTATAATCATATGGGACCACTGCCATACATGCAGTCCTTCCATCATTGACTGAAATGTTGTTATGCGGCACAAGACTGTATATACAGAAAAGGGGGCTTCACCCAACACACATAATGGGGAGACTGCAATGAGCCACAAAGATCGCAGTAAACACTGAAACTAAAATGGCACATTTTCCATCTCCCCTATTACTTTAGGATAAAATAATATGATTTCTTAAATTCTACTATATTAAGTAAAATGTACATGAAAGATAGCCAATTTTTTTTTTTTTTTTAAGAGATGGGGTCTCACTATGTTGTCGAGGCTGGACTCAAACTCCTGGGCCCAAGGGATCCTCCAAGCTCAGCCTCCTGAGTCAATTGGGTCTAAAGATGACTTCCTTGAAAGAATTTTTATCAAGAGTTTCTACTTTCTGCCATTTATAAATACAAAATGGAACGAGTATTTTTAAATGCTTTTTTGAAGCAACAAAAAAACAGAAAAAGGAATATAAACTAAAATATGAATTATACATATTAATCAATGCACCAAATATCCTTCTTCCACTGAGGAGCATTAAAGAATTTTCTTTGCACTTTTATTTGTATATTACATCATAGAAAATCAGTTTAAGCTTTCAAAAGATTTAATTCATACCTCCATTGGTATGTGGTTTCTTTTTAAATGAAACTGTATTAACCATGTCCCACTCTGCTTCGTAACTGTTCAGATGTTCCGATCCTCGATGAGGTCTTTCTTTTGGGGCCTGGGTCCATTCTACAACTGAACTGGAGTCCTAAAATAATTATAACATATAAAATATTTAAAGTCTAAAACTAGAATTTAATTTCAATCCATACTGTCTTCTCAGCTTCTGTGTAAATTAAGTTCATTAGACTGTAGACGACATCACTGGTGGGAAAATCAAACACTATTTCCTATCCTTTTCTCCCTTGATCATCATTACCAAAAAAAAAAAAAAGAAAAGCTTGCCCAGATTCCCTTGCAGTTCAGTCTGCTAATGAAATGTAAGCAGACATCAATTCAGAGCTTCTGGAAATGCTTTTGCTTTCATCTCTTTACTGCATTTTCCTGCTTTGAATGTAGCCATGATGCCTAAAAACATGGCACCTATTTTATGACCACAGAGAAAAGGAGAATCACTGCAAAAAATCTGCAACCTGCAGACTTTGTTATCTTAGGAAAACGGCCAATAGTGGCTATTTACTTAAGCCATTATTGGTTGCATATTTTCTTACCATCAAAATTAGCCAAAAGCCACCGGATACAGGGGCTCATGCCTGTAATCCCAGTACTTTGGGAAACTGAAGCAGGAAGACTGAGCCCAGGAGTTTGAGGTTGCAGTTGATGCCACTGCACTCTAGCCTGGACAAGAGAGTGAGACTCTGTCTCTATTTAAAAAAATAAAAATTAGCTAAAAGCAACAAATCTATAGTTTTATAGAACTTCCGATTTTAAAGAGAATAAAAGCAAAATCCTAATATGCAGTATTAATAATTTTACTAAATCAAAAAGAAGTTCTGTTGTAACTTGTACACAACAGAAGATGCCATATGTATATTAAACAAGACTTAGAGAAAACATTTCTAATATACATAAAAGGCAAAAAAAAATCTAAACTACAAAACAACTCCTACCAATTTCTTTAGAAACAGACATACTAAAATAGAAAAAGAAGCAAAAGGAATGAACAGAAGTCAAAGAAGAAATATAAAGTGAAGAACATCCAGAGAGATGCCAACTTCAGTCACCAAAAAAGCAAGTTAAAATAAGATTCCTGTTTTTTTCTCCAATTAAACAAAGATAGTATCAACTATGGAAGACAGTATGGGGAACTAAACTATCTCTACTGTTGACTGACAGTGCTTATACGGTTGACTTCTGGAGGGCAATTCAGCCACATTTATTAAAATTTAAAATATACATGTTTAACAACCATAGCAAGTCTCTTTTCATCATCTACCCTAGAGAAAAACACATGTAAACAAAAAGGTATATATAAAAATTTCCATTGCAGGGCAGCACCTATGGCTCAGTGAGTAGGGCGCTGGCCCCATATACCAAGGGTGGCAGGTTCGAAGCCAGCCCCGGCCAAACTGCAACAAAAAAATAGCTGGGCATTGTGGCGGGCACCTATAGTGTCAGCTATTTGGGAGGCTGAGGCAAGAGAATCAATTAAGCCAAAGAGTTGAGGTTGCTGTGAGCTGTGACACCACAGCACTCTACTGAGGGCAACATAGTAAAACTCTGTCTAAAAAAAAAAATTTCCATTGCAGCATTATTTGTAATAGCAAAAAACTAGAAATATCCTAATATGTATCAATAAACTAAGGAGTAACTACAAAATACTAGGCACTAATTTAAAGACTGATATATATTTAAAAAATTGTATATATCCAATATATAATGACGAATACAACAAAAAAGTTATAAAACAGTATGTGTAGTATAGTAATTAAAGATATCATATGCAATTTGATTTCCTCCACACAGAGGAAAACTAGGTCTTTCCACACACAAACTTAGAGATTAAAATATGGACTGATAAAGATCTGAAAAGATATATACTGAACAAGGACAGGTGAGGGAAAGGCTCTACAAAAGAATGTACTCATGTATTTCTAGTCTAAGTCTTTTTTAAAAAAGAAAACTGGTTAGTAGAAACAAGGTATTTTAAAGGCATAAGAAATAAGAAATGGAAACAGCCTGAAAAATAGGGGTGAAAAGTGAACAAATGAAATTGTAAAGTGGAGGTTTTCTTCTTTCAGGTCATCCCTAAATGTCATTTCTCGGGGAGCTCTCCCTCTTTTGCTCAATTCTGTAGAAAGTACCCACCACTATCCCTACCAACCCCCCTATCAGTACTGTAAGGGAAGCTAAGAAGCACCTCCACAACCACCCCACCTCACCCATTTCCCTCCAACCTCCATCTTCCATCTTCAGAAGGCTGGAGTTTTATTAATGAGGTAACATGAATAAAAGGTAAAACAAAATAAAATAATTCTTTTTTATTAAATCATAGCTGTGTACATTATTGCAGTCAGGGGGTACAATGTGCTGGTTTTATAGACAATTTGAAATATTTTCATCAAACTATTTCAAACTATCAAAATATTTCAATCAATATTTTCAGGTTAACATAGTCTTCATGGCATTTTCTTAATTATTGTGTTAAGACATTTATAGTCTACATTTAGTAAGTTTCACATGTACTCTTCTAAGATGAACCATAGGTGTGGTCCCACCAATCACCCTCCCTCCACCCATCCTCTCCCCTACCCTATCCTCCCTTTCATATGAAAGCTAATAAATCAGTTTCATAGTAGGGCTGAGTACACTGGATACTTTTTCTTCCATTTGTCTTCTCAAGAACAGAAGAAAAAGAATTAATTCTTGAATTAAAAGAAAACTAATTGAACAGAGGAATGATAAATACACTGAAAACAGTATAATTAAATGAAAGTCAACATATATAATGAAGTTGGCAAGATTCCCAGATCTTTTCCTCCACTCAGTTGCCAGAATACTAGCATCAAAGCTTACCCTTTCTGGACTAGAATCTGTAGGTTTCTACTCAAATCTGACTAGTCCAAAAAGACCTGGATTTTGACATTAGGGATTCCTCAAAGAAACGCTTAGCCAAGTACCTAAGAAGGATATAAGCTCTGCACTGTACACACATCACCAAACACCAAAGCCAGGTGTCTGTACAAAAGACAAAAGTCCAAATGAAACAAAAGGGGAAAAAACAGGAAATGGACAACATAGGAGATGAAAATATCTGAAAGGTTATCTTTAAGCGCCTCAGAAAAAAGAAGAGATATTACAACACAAAGAACAGAATGTTATTTTTTATAAAGGGGGTTGGGGACACTTAGAATAAGACAGATGTCTTGGAAATTAAAAACAGAGCAAAAATAAAAAAGGCAAAAGAAGACAAAAGTTGACAAAATTTCCTAAAAAGGCACACATTTTAATGTTAAGAGTCCAAGTACCCAGTACAATGGATAAAAAAGACCACAAAGGCACATTACCAAAACGTACAGAAAACTAAAAACAAAGAGGCAACCATAAAAGCCTCTAGAGAGGTAAAACAAAAAAGGACCAGGAATATATTACACTTAACATCAATAAAGAAAACTAAACAAGGCTAGAGCAAACTTTAAAAACATCTGCAGGAAAATTTACTTTTAAGCTATAACTGCTTGCCAGCCAGGCGATTAGATAATAAGCCCAGAAAACTCTTTAAAGTGGGGGGAGGGGGTCTTCTAGGAAACAAACCAAAAAAAGGAAATATACCAAAATAGAGGTCAGCATAGGATACAGGACATGGGTATGAAATATGGGAAAGAGAGGCCAGGCCCAGTGGCTCACATCTGTAATCCTAGGTCTCTGAGAAGCCAAGGTGGGTGAATTGCCTGAGCTCAGGAGTTTGAGACCAGCCTGAGCAAGAGCAAGACCCCATCTCTAAAAATAGCCAGGCACTGTGGCAGGCACCTATCATCCCAGCTACTAGGGAGGCTGAGTCAGGAGAATCACTTGAGTCCAAGAGTTTGAGGTTGCTGTGAGCTAATGATGCACATACTGTACCAAAGTGAGACTCTGTCTCAAAAAAAAAAAATATATATATATATGTGTATATATATATAAAAAATGGGAAAGGGGCTGGGGGGGAACCTACCTGGGATAACTGCTGCATACCAAACCAAGACAGCATTAGTTCCAGAATAAGCTTATGAGACAGAAAGCTTTGGGAGGAAAAAAATCTCTAAAAAACATGGGAAAAAAAGATAATCTATTGTTTAAATATCTTGAGAAGAAATATAGATAACTAAGAATTTCAAGGTGATTTAGAGATAAAATAGAGCTAAATCACTATCTTCCAGGGTAAGAAGTCAATAAATAATAAGCATATTGTAAAAAAAAAAAAAAAGAAAAAGAAAAGGTAGCATTAGAATAATGTTATTTAGACATAGACCTATAGCTAATAAGAGAAATACCTACAAAGTGTAACTGTTAATGCTTCAGGGGATAGAAAACTGGTGGAAACTGAGAACACCTCTGTTTTCCATAATCAGTCTTCTAAAACTTATAGGACTTACACAGGAAAATATATAATTTGAATCAGAATAAATTTTGTAAATAAAATCTTTTATTAAAAATGAAGAAAAATATTAAACAGAGATGGAAGAACAAAAGTGTAATTGAATTAAAAATACAACCATTTAATAAAAATGTTTCCATTATTAAACAGTATTCCCTACCTCACACCATATACAAAAATTAACTCAAAACGGATCACAGATCTAAAAGAACTAAAACTGTAAAATGCTTAGAAAAAAACAGCAGTATATCTTCCTAACCTTAGGTTAAGCGATGGTTTCCTGGAAACGATACCAAAAGCACAAACAACCAAAGGGAAAAAATAAACTGGGACTCCAACAAAATTAAAACCATTTGTGCTTTGAAGGACACCATTAAGAAAGGAAAAGAGGGCTGGGTGCAGTGACTTACACCTGTAATCTTAGCACTCTGGGGAGGTAGAGGTAAGAAGATCTACTCAAGCTGAAGGAGTTCAAGACCAGCTGAGCAAAAGCCAGACCTCATCTCTACTAAAAGTAGAAAAATGAGCCAGGCATAGTGGCAGGTGTCTGTAGTCCCAACTCACTTGGGAGGTTGAGGGAGGAGAAATGCTTAAGCCCAGGAGTTTAAGGTTGATGTAAACTAGGCTGATGCCACAGCACTACAGCCTGGGCAACACAGTGAGACAGGCAACACACCTGTCTCGAAAAAAGAAAAAGACAACAGCCCAGAATGGGAAAAAAAATGTGTTTGAAAATTACATATCTGATAAGAGACTCATGTCTTAGAATATATAAAGAATTCTCACAATTCAACAATAAAAAGACAAATAACCACATGGACAAAGAATTTAGACCAGGCATTTCTCCAAAGAAGACACAGTCCTGCGTATCTTTGTGTTCCATACCATGGACACAACCAACCATAGATCTAAAATATTTGGAAGAAAAAATTCCATGAAGTTCTAAAAAGCAAAACTGAATTTGCCACACACCAGGTACTACACAGAATTGAATGAAGTGTAGACATTGTGCTAACTATTTTAAGTACTCTAGAGATGATTAAAAGTATATAGGAGAACGCACATAAGTTATACATAAACACTACGCCATATCATACACGGAACCTGAGCATCCCGATACTGATATCCAAGGCGGGAGGGGTCTGGGGCCTGATTCCCCACAGATTCTGAGTGACAACTATATACATAGGGAAAATGAACTCATGAAAACATGTTTAACATCATTACTCCAGGAAACTATAAATCAAAACCAAATGACATACTTCAGATACAGATTAAATTGTGCTGTGCCCCTTTCTCCAAAATGATAAAGTCAAAACCTGTAGTATCTCAGAATGTGACCTTGTTTAGAAATAAGATCTTAACAGAAGTAATCAAGCTAAAATAAGGTTATTAGGATGAATCCATTCAGTATGACTAGTGTCCTTACAAAAAAGGGAAACCAGCCAGGTGTAGTAGCTACACCTCTAACACTTTGGAAGGCTGAGGAGGAAGGACAGCTTGAGGCTAGGAGTTGGAGCCAGCCTAAGCAACATAGCAAGACTCTGTCTCCACAAAAAAACTTTAAGCAATCAGCCAGGTGTCGTAGCATGCACCTGGGGTCCCAGTTACTTGTGAGGCTGAGGCAGGAGAATCACTTGAGCCCAGAAGTTTGTGAAGTCAGAGTGATCTATGATGATGCCACTGCACTCTAGCCTGGGCAACAAGGCGAAATCCTGTCTCAAAAAAGGGTAAACTTTGTTTTTTTTGAAGTTTTTGGCCTAGGCAGGGTTTGAAACCGCCACTCCAGTATATGGGACCAGCGCCGTTGAGCCACAGGTGCTG
Source organism: Nycticebus coucang (assembly GCF_027406575.1). NCBI lineage: Eukaryota > Metazoa > Chordata > Mammalia > Primates > Lorisidae > Nycticebus > Nycticebus coucang. The sequence goes on from NC_069782.1 coordinate 50,860,663, forward strand.
CCTAAAAAAGGGGAAATCTTAACACAGAGACAGATATGCACAAAAGCAAGACGATATAAAAACACAAGGAGGTCATCGTCTACAAACCAAGGAACACTTGAGGCCACCAGAAGCTAGCAGAGAGACAAAGAACAGATTCTCTCTCACAACACTCAGAAAGAACCAATCCTGCTGACAGATACCTCTATTTCTTTTTTTTTTTTTTTTTTTAGATACCTCTATTTCTAACTTCTAGCGCCAGAACTGTGAGACTATCAATAACTATTGTTCTAAGTCATCCAGTCTGCAGTGCTTTCTTAGAGCAGCCCTCAGAAACTAATACAACTTACTAAAATTAAAAAGACTAACAAATATGGATGAGAATGTGGAGAAATTGAAATCCTCACATACTTATATTGCTGGTGGGAGTGTAAAACAGGGCAGGTGCTCTGGAAAAGTCTGGCAGTTCTCCAAATGTTAAACATACAGTTATAGGACCCAATCATTCCACACTTAGGTAGATACACTCAAGAGAAATAAAACCTTGTCCACACAAACACTTGCACAGAAATATCACACCAGCATTTTTTATATTAGCTCCAAAGTAAAAACAACCCAAATGTCCATCAATTAATGAATAAAACCGTGCTATATCCATAAATGCAATATTATTCAGAAAAAAAAAAAAAGTGGCTTTTCTCTTCCGGTCATAGGCACTTCGGCCATCGCGGGTTGCAGTGCAGACATGGCCAAGTCCAAGAACCACACCACACACAACCAGTCTCGAAAATGGCACAGAAATGGCATCAAGAAACCCCGATCACAAAGATATGAATCTCTTAAGGGGGTAGATCCCAAGTTCCTGAGCAACATGCGCTTTGCCAAGAAGCACAACAAGAAGGGCCTAAAGAAGATGCAGGCCAACAATGCCAAGGCCGTGAGTGCACGTGCTGAAGCTATAAAGGCCCTTATAAAGCCCAAGAGGTTAAAACCAAGATTCCAAAGGGTGCCAGCCGTAAATTCAGTTGACTTGCCTACATCGCCCACCCCAAGCTTGGGAAGCGTGCTCATGCACGCATTGCCAAGGGTCGCAGGCTCTGCAGGCCAAAGGCTAAGGCCAAGCATCAGACAAAGGCCCAATCTGCTGCTTCATCTGCAGCTCCAGCTTCAGTTCCAGCTCAGGCTCCCAAAGGTGCCCAGGCCCCCACGAAGGCTCCAGAGTAGAGGCACCTATCTGCCATGAGGACAAAAGGACTGGTGTGACCTCTAGGCTGCTGTCTGTATGGGGCTGGGGTCCTCCTGTGCTATTTGTACAAATAAACTTGAGGCAGAAAAAAAAAAAAAAAAAAGTGCTGTAACACAAATGAACTTGAAAACATGATGCAAAACAAGAGAAGCCAGTCACAAAAGACCATGATTCTACTTAAAAGAAATGTCCAAAAGAAGCAAACCCTCAGAGACAGAAAGTAGATTAGTGGCTGCCAGTTACTGGCAGTACGTACAAATGAGAGGTGACTATTAGAGATTCTTTTGGAGGGTTGAAAATGTTCTAAAATTAAATACCAGCTGGGTGAAGGGCTCAACTACAACTTGGACTTTACCAAACAAATGCAAACAATGTAACCTAATTGTTTGTAGCCTTGTATTAATCTGAAACAAAAAAAAATTAACATAAAATTAGATAACCAGTGAAGGCTGAAGAACTCTGCAAATATACTAAAAAACACTGAATTATACACCTAAAGGGATGAACTTTATGGCACATAAATACATTTAAATAAATTATTTTAAAAATGGCATTCCCCCCCTCAAAAAAAAATGGCATTCCCTTATGTCACAATTTTTTTCTTAAATACCTTTCCAGCATAGAAAATACTAGAAGAATCCAATGCATCATCCAGTGGTCTCCAGTCCACAATTACTTCAGCATCCTAGAGAAGGAAATTATGAGTTATATTCAGTATTGAGCAGTAAGTTACTTTAACTACTTATATTCCCTGAGCCCCAAAATAAAATTTTAGCTCCTTAAATACTAGCATTTTAAATACACCGAAAAATGTGAACCACTGTTTAACAATAAATGTGTAGATTTTTAAATTCTGCCTACTTTACATTATGAAAATTTTTGTATTACGGTAACTTATACACAAGTTTTAAAACATTCTACATCATTTTACTGGCTTACCTAAATACAGACAATCCTCAACTTACAACAGTTCAACTTGTAATTTCTTGTAATTTCTTGCAAAAGCAATACACATTCAGCATAAACTGTACATAGAGTACCCATACAAATATCTGTTTTTCACTTCCTGTACAGTATTCAATTCAATGAATTACATGGAATAGTAAACACTTTATTATAAAATAAACTATGTTGGATGATTTTACCTACCTACAGGCTAAGTGTTCTGAGTACATTTAAGGTAGGCTAGGCTAAGCTATTGTGGTGTGTAGGTTAGAACTGTTAAATGCATTTTCAACTTTCAATATCTTCAATCTACGATAGGTTTATCAGGATGCAACACCATCATAAATTGAGCATGCTTTTTATTTCTAATATCATTTCCATGTTAAATTTACAACTACTATTCAATTGCATAACTGTAGTTTACACATGAAATTCAAACTTTCTGATAATTCCCCAAGATGAATTGCTACCATAAACTATTATTTAAAATAATAACTTACTAGACACTTACCTTTTCTAAAACACGTAATATTCCTGAAATCAAGCTGTCTTGGTCATTGGTCTTTCCACAAGATGAGTGAATATATACCCCTTCCTGTTCATATATAATCTGAAACAGCAAAAATAAAATGGATCACATTATCTTTATTGAGTACTATTTCAACATCTGTAAAAAATACTGTATTAAGTTGTTTTCTTATAATGCCTGGCCAAATTTCTTTCTTTTTTTTTTTTTTTGAGACAGAGTCTCACTTTGTCGCCCTCAGTAGAGTGATGTGGCGTCAAAGCTCACAGCAACCTGTAACTCTTGTGCTTATACGATTCTCTTGCCTCAGTCTCCCAAGTTGCTAGGACTACAATGGCCTGCCACAACGCCTGGCTTTTTTATGTTTTAAGAGACAAGGTCTCGCTCTGGCTCAGGCTGGTCTCAAACTCCTGTGTTTAGGCAATCCACCCGCCTCAGCCTCCCAGAGTGCTAGGATTACAGACATGAGCCATCGTGATTGGCCCAAATTTCTGATATTTCATATATAAATGTATTATTTTAAAAATACCAAATTAGGAGCACTCAAACAAACATAAACTGGAGGAAGGTTGGCTTTGTTATGCATGATCATTTGTTTTTCAGATTAGAGATAATCAAAATCTTGATCGTCTCCATAAACAATAATGTCTAATTACTGCTATATGTCTCAATATATAAATTCCATTTAAAATTTATGTATTTTGCTGGCGGCACAAACCTGTAGTCCCAGCTACTCCAGAGGCTGAGCCTGAGCCCAGGAGATCAAGGCTATAGTGCACTGTGATAGCACCAACGAATAGCCACTGTGAGACTCAATCTCAAAAAAAAAAAAAAAAATCATTTTTAAAAATTTGTATTTCTCATGAACATTTTTGGAAAACATTAGGCTCATACCAAAAATGGACCTGAAAACATCCATATAAAATACAAGGAGGAATCAAATGCTCTCTAACTATTCCCATCATAGCACATTTTAACTGCAAAATCATTTTTGTATATTTTTGTAACAGTTAAAAAATTCAGGGACTAGGCTCAGCGCCTGTGGCTCAAGCAGCTAAGGCGCCAGCCACATACACCTGAGCTGGCGGGTTTGAATCCAGCCCGGTCCCGCCAAACAACGACAGCTGCAACCAAAAAGTAGCCGGGTGTTGTGGCGGGCACTTGTAGTCCCAGCTACTTGGGATATGGAGACAGGAGAATCGCTTGAGCCCAGGAGCTGGAGGTTGCTGTGAGCTGTGATGCCACAGCAATCTACCCAGGGCAATAGCTGGAGGCTCTGTCTCAAAAAAATAAAAAATGAAAAAATTCAGGGACTAATATGGGAATTTTAAAGAGTAGTGGTAAGAATATATATATGTGTGTGTGTGTGTGTATATATAAATATATATAAATATATAAATATATATATATATATATTTTTTTTTTTTTTTAAAGGAAAAGAGGCTGGGCACAGTGGCTCATACCTGTAATCCTAGCACTCTGAGAGGCCAAGGCAGGTGGATTGCCTTGAGCTCAGAAGTTTGAGACCAGTGTGAGCAAGAGCAAGACCCATGTTTACTAAAAACATAGAAAAACTAGCAGGGTGTTATGGTAGGCATCTGTAGTCCCAGCTACTCAAGAGGCTGAGGCGAGAGGACCCCTCTCTGAGCCCAAGGGTTTGAGGTTGCTGTGAGCTGTGATGTACCACGCTCTACCCAAGGTGACAAGAGTGAGACTGTCTCAATAAAAAAAAAAAAAAGAAAAAGAAAAAAGGAAATGAAAAAGGAAAAGAGTAATGATGAGGACTTCCAGGAGTGACAAGTTAGTTCCATTTCACAAATACTAAGTGCTTCCATATAAAAACACCTAAAAGACTAAAACAACATGAAGAAGACTAATCTTTGAACAAAATCCTAAGGGAATACAGAAGAAACTTAAGTTAAAACATTTAAAGTTGAGCCTTATTAAGATTCTATTCCTGGGTGGCGCCTGGGGCTCAGTGAGTAGGGCGCCAGCCCCATATACTGAGGGTGGCAGGTTCTAACCCAGCCCCAGCCAAACTGCAACAAAAAATTGCCAGGCATTGTGGTGGGAAGCTGAGGCAAGGGAATCGTCTAAGCCCAAGAGGTAGAGGTTGCTGTGAGTTGTGACACCACAGCACGCTACCAAGGGTAAAAAGTGAGACTCTGTCTCTTAAAAAAAAAAAAAGATTCCATTCCTGAGACCCATTTCAAACTCTCTCTTAAAAAAAAAAAAAAAAAAAAAGATTCCATTCCTGAGACCCATTTCAAACTATTAAAAAGTATTTTTAATTATAAAAATAAGCAGAAAAGTCATAGCTAGACCTAAGTACTTTTGATAAATGTAAGTTTGGAATAGAACATATTTTTCTATTTATGGAGACCTTTTCTTAATATAATTAATTACTCAATTAATTAATTACTCAAAATGTAATACAAGCACCAGCAGAACCTACCACTCAGTCATTCATAAAGGTAAATGGACATGTACCTTCCTGTTGTTACCTAACATTTATGGAGCACTTATACCCTATGAACTCTGTATGTTCTAACTTAACCCTTACAATAACCCTAAACCATAGAATGTATAACATCATTGGGGTGAGAAACCTATTCATGTGCACAAGAAAACTGAAAGAGGTTAAAGAACTTGCTCAAGGTCAGTGATACCAAGAGTAAGGGATGTCACCAGAAAGCTGTGCTCTTAGCCACTACACTACAATGCTTCCACATTAGTCTTACTGCTTCTCCCACATGTTTGTGACAATAATCAACTATTATGTGGACTATGTCAGGGAAGAGTCTTTCTATAAAGTAATCAAGACCACCAGGGAAGTTCTGATTTCAAAAACCTAACATGGCCTACTCTAAAACAGTTCTTAAGAAACCAACTAGCATAATTGGTGGGGCCACACCTACGGTGCATCTTAGAATGGGTACAGGTGAAACTTACTAAATGCAGAATGCAAATGTCTTCATACAATAACTAAGAAAATGCCATGAAGGCTATATTAAACAGTTTGATGAAAATATTTCATATTGTATATGAAACCAGCACATTGTACCCCTTGATGGCACTAATGTACACAGCTATGATTAAATAAAAAAAAAAAAAAAACCAACTAGCATGCAGCAGAAGCAAGAAATGAGGGATAGGATGAGTCAGGTGAGGGTGAGAGACAATTCTAGATTGTCTGTATTTTTTTTTTTTTTTTTTTTGAGACAGAGCCTCAAGCTGTTGCCCTGGGTAGAGTGCTGTGACATCACAGCTCACAGCAACCTCCAGCTCCTAGGCTCAAGCCATTCTCCTGCCTCCATCTCTCAAGTAGCTGGGACTACAGGCGCCCACCACAATGCCTGGCTATTTTTTGGTTGCAGCTGTCATTGTTGTTTGGAGGGACCGGGCTGGATTCAAACCTGCCAGCTCAGGTGTATGTGGCTGGCGCCTTAGCCGCTTGAGCCACAGGCTCCGAGCCTGTTTGTATATTTTTTAAATTTTTTTTAAGACACACAAAAAAGTCTAGCTATGGTGCCCAGGCTAAGATTTGAACTCCTGGGCTCAAGTGATCCTCCCATCTCAACCTCCAAGTAGCTGAGACTACCAAGTACAGGCCACCACATACAGCACTAAAGACAAATTTTAAAGCCTATGCGTGTATTTCAACATGGCACAAAAATGGGCATGAGAGTATTCACAGTATTGTTATTTGTAATACTGGAGGGAGGAGAGAAGGAAGGAAAAGAAAATATAAATCTCCATATCTACAAAAGGGAAATGGTAAGAGATATATGCTCAATCCATTCTATGGAGAATACCATTCAGAAGTTCAGAAAGGATGAGGAAGAGTAAAAAAGAGCAAACGGAAAAATGGACATGGAAAATTCTCCATGTATATATGTATCTCTATGAATATTCAAAGTAAAAATAGTCATATATTTAAAAATAAATTTAAGCAGTAACATTAAAAAGAATTACAGAGGGTGGAGCCCGTGGCTCAAAGGAGTAGGGCACTGGCCTCATATGCTGGAAGTGGCAGGTTCAAACCCAGCCTCGGCCAAAAACTGCAAAAAAAAAAAAAAAAAGAAAAGAAAAGAATTATAGAAATATAAAATAAAATATTTCTGCCCTTTGGTTTATCAATTTATAAAACCAGACAAACCAGATGATTGTATCTGGGGCCATAAAATGAAAATATGAAATGATTAAGGAAAAGAAATCTCTTAAAAAAACTCAAGCTATTAGAACAATATGATTGTATTAACCTAAGTCTTCACAGTTGTACCTGAGATCTAGACTTGCTCACTGTAGGTATCTGCTATTTGCATCTTTTGACTTAATCTCCCTGCCTCCCCCCCCTTAACCCTCACCCCTGGGGACCACTGTTTCATTCTCTATCTGCGTGTATTTGAGCTGGTGTTTTTTGACACTCCACATCTAGGTGAAATCATGCAGGATTTTTCTGTCTGGCTTATTTCACTTACTATAATGTCCTCCAGTTATATAAGTATATTTTAGCTGCCCTTGTCACAAAAAAATAGTAACTATGTCAGATGTTAGATACATTAACCTACTAAAGTACAGTAACCACTGTACTACCTATATGTATCTCATAACATAAATATACACAATAAAATTTTTAAAAAGATTCTGAGAAAAAAAATTCCCAAGCTTTTGTGTCAAACGGATCAGAGACATAACCAGAAACACTTTAGCATATTTTCTCATAGACTCAGCTATTAGCATAATTGAGAACTTCCTAATCCTCATGTTAGAAAAAGAGACACTCACAGCCAAGAAAAGTGTGTTATTACTAATGCAGTCTAAAGTTGTAGGATACAACCTAACGCTACAGGATTCTGGAAACCTCAACAAAGTGAATCCTACAGAATCAAATGAACGATACCACCTTACAAAAGCACGCTAAGCAACTCTTTCCCACACGTGCACTGGTCAGGTGTTGCCTTTGTCTTTTTTTCTTTTTTCCACTTAAAAAAAAGAGGAAAAGAGTTGGCTCAATAATTTAGCTGGGAAAATATTTTTAAATTATTAAAGAAACAGATAACTTTACAAATAAAGTTGCACTCATTCCGTGTTCTGCGATCCTTAATTCTACGGCAGTTTTGAGGGACAAGTTACATGGCCCAAAACTCACAACTGTAACCCCAATTTATATCTCTTTAGAAAACAGTTATGTTGGCCAGGTATAGTGGCTCACGCCTGTAAGCCTAGCACTCTGGGAGGCCTACCTGAGCAAAGCAAGACCCCATCTCTCCCAAAAATAGAAAAACTAGCTGAGCCTGGTGGTAGGCGCCTGTAGTCCCAGCTAGTTAAGAGGCTGTAACAAAGGATCTATCAAGCCCACGAGTTTGAGGCTGCTATGAGGTATGACACCATGGCGCTCTAGCCATGGTGATGAAGACTCTGTCTCAAAAAAAAAAAAAAATTACATTTCCGAGTTCACATGGGAGAGTTATTAAGGGTTTTAGTTTAAAGGCCAACTGCTGAATTGGTTTATACATTTAAAGACATTTAAAATTTGGTTTTTAGTTCCACGGCAGCATCATTTTCTTCATTTAAGCAATTTCAGAAACTATTTTCCTCTAGGGAAGCCACACGGAAATTTTCTGGTGGTTCCTGGAAACAGTAACAGTTGAGATTTAACAAATGAAGGTGTCAGGAAATCTGAAATCCACTCCTTCCTTGATAAGTATGTGGTCTTGAGTTAAAGTCACTAAATGCTTCAGTTTATTCTTCCCTAAAATGGAGGTGGAGATAAGAAGATCTGACTCACTCAGCATGGCTGAAAGGATTTAAATGACATCAGAGTACTTTAAAAACAAAATGCTACATGTTGAATATCCCTTATGAGTGTTTTCTTTGAGTGTTATGTCAGTGTTTAAAAAGTTTTGGATTTTGGGCTCGGCATCTGTGGCTCAAGCGGCTAAGGCACCAGCCACATACACCTGAGCTGACGGGTTCGATTCCAGCCCACACCCGCCAAACAACGATGGCTGCAATCAAAAAAAAATAGCTGGGGTAGTGGCGGGCACCTGTAGTCCCAGCCACTTGGGAGACAGAGGCAGGAGACTCACTTGAGCCCAGGAGTTGGAGGTTGCTGTGAGCTGTGATGCCACACACTCTACCCAGGGTGACAGCTTGAGGCTCTGTCTCAAAAAAAAAAGAAAAGTTTTGGATTTTGGAGCACTTATTTCAGTTTTTGAATTAGGGATACTCAACCTGTATTCAGCTCAAACTGCTATCACTAAGTTATTTTAGGTCTGAAGTAAATTATGTACTAATGGATTTACTGTTTGGTTTTGTGTGTGTGTGTATGTGTGTGCGCTCCTGTAAGTCTTATGAAATATAAGACTTAGGCTCGGGGCCTGTGGCTCAAGTGGCTAAGGCGCCAGCCACACATACCTGAGCTGGCAAGGGCCCGCCAAGCAACAATGATGGCCACAACCAAAAAATAGCCAGGCGTTGTGGCGGGTGCCTGTAGTCCCAGCTACTTGGGAGGCAGAGGCAGGAAAATCGCTTGAGCCCAGGAGTTGGAGGTTGCTGTGAGCTGTAATGCCATGGCACTCTACCCAGGGTGACAGCTTGAGACTCTGTCTCAAAAGAAAAAAATGAAATATATGACTTAAGATTTAGTAACTGATACAAATTAATACATTTATTAACTTATAATTTCTGAAATTGCTTAAATGAAGATAATGTTGCTATAGAACTAAAAACCAAATTTTAAATGTCTTTAAATGTATAAACCAATTCTGCACTTGGCCTTTAAACAAAAACTCTTAATAACTCTCCCATCTGAACTTGGAAACTTCCAATATACAGCGCTGAGTCCCTTTTTATAACATCTTGGTTTAACTCTTTCATTTGTGCTTCAACCTACGTATTTTGTAAAGGGAGCACTTTTACTTACCTTTTATTTACAGCATATGTCTGTTTATCACCCCAATCTGAATACATGTCTATATTAAAATACAAAAACCACAACTCTACAAATATCAACTATTTAAAATAGCTCAAGATACAAAAACAGAAGTCTCATAGTGACAATACCAAAATGCCTCACCAGAAGCCCGTTAACTCATTCCCCTCACAAGGACAGCCAGAACAAGGAATAAACCAGGGCAGAGTAACAAAACCCAGACTGAGCCCAGAGTGCATCAAAGGAATAACAAAAACCTTAGTGAACACAGAATCTTGGGATAGCTATATAGACCCCATTCCCCAGCAGGGATCGGCTGGGAACTAAGAAGAAGAGGGCCCTAGCACTGCCCCCCCCAACACCTCAGACACCTACAGATCTCACTACTGGGGTTCCCTGCAGTTCTCACAGGCACTAATCCTAGCTAAAGGAGCTGTCTGGCATCCACACAGCTGTGCTCCCCTCAGAGAAAGGAGGAGAGGAGCTGACTCCGTGCCCCACCTGCTGTGTCCACACTCTACTGCTCTGGGCCAGGCTGCAAGTGGAACTATGACTGGAATGTGTCTTCCTCCAAGGGCAAATGGCCACAGGTTCCCTTTATCCTACAAGCGAACACGAATTAACTCCAGCCTGGTGCCCCTACATCCCCAAGCCAAGCTGCCAGCAGCAATTCTCCCCTTACCCTGGGGCCCAGAGAGACGGAGATGCTCTGCCTACCCCTACACCTGCCCTCAGCCCCTCCCGCCAGGGCTAAAGTGGCAAACTGCTTCCTGGCAAATAGCACCTTGCCTGGCCAAGTTAAAGCAGCACCCTGCATCCCAGGAAATAAATGGTACCTTGGTTGCCAAGAGCAGTCACACTCTCCTACCCCATGAGCTGAAGCAGCAAATCTCTACAGCAATCAGTGCCCTGGCTAAGCCAACATAGTACTTCAGGTCCCAGGAAAATAAAGCAGCAGCGAAACAGAGATACCCCACCTTACAAGCCAAACAACTCTCTAGTACCCTGGTTCCCTGAAGCTAGACTAGCCCTCTCAGAGTCACAGACCCCTGTTACAGCCACTATGTAAAATAGTATGGAGATTCCTCAAAAACTAAAATTAAAACTACCGTATCAGCTGGGCACAGTGGCTCATGCCTATAATCCTAGCACTCTGGAAGGCCAAGGCAGGTAGACTGCCTGAGCTCAAAGACCAGGACCAGCCTGAGCAAGAGTGAGACCCTGTCTCTATTAAAATAGAAAAACTGAGGCAAGAGGATCATTTGAGCCCAAGAGGTGGAGGTAGCTGTGAGCTATGATCCAGGGCAACAGCATGAGACTGTCTCAGAAAAATAAAAATTAAAAAAAAATAAAACTACCGTATCCTTTCATAATCCCACCAGTAGGTATATACATGGCTCTCCCATGTACTGTAGCACTATTCACAACACTCATGATATGGATTCAACCAATGTGAACATCAACAGATGAATGGATAAAGAAAAGGTGGTGTGTACACCTAATGGAATACCAGTAAGCCATAAAAAAAATTATGTCACCCACTGCAATATGGATGAGCTTGGAGGACACCAGTTAAGTAAAAATAAGCCAGGCACAGAAAAATAATAATGCATGTCCTGGCTCACATGAGGAAACTAAAAAGTTGACCTCAGAAGTACAGAGTACAGTGTGGTTACTAAAGGGGAGAAGGGTAGGGAAGCAGGGAAACAGCCAGAGGTTCATTAGTAGACACAAAGGTATAGATAGATAGAACTATATGCTAGTGTTCTACGGCATTATAGGGTTATTATAATTAACAATTTATCATATATTTTTCAAACTGCAACAAGAGCCAATTTTGAATGTTCCTAACACATACACAAAAAAGATTTTAGGTTATAAGATATGCTAATTACCAAGATATGACCATTATACCTCATATAAATATATTAAAACATCACACTGTACCTTATAAATATGTATAATTATATGTAAGTTAAATAATAAAAAAAATTTTAATTTTAAAAAATAGAAGTTCAATTAAAACTGATGACAGACAACAGCATGGAGATACTTCAATAGACCATCACGAACTGACTCCTGAGGTGCATCATTCTGCTAAAGGACACTCTGCTTATGTTTAGCAATAGTAATAATCAACATATGGAAAGCTGTCTCCAAGCTCATTTGATATATAAAGTTATTTTGCTATAGGAAATAATTATAATGTCAGGAATTTCATTTCAGATAACATTTTTAGTATGACAGACTGGTTTTATTCATCATCTCTAAACAAAATAAAAGTTCAAATGCTATGTGATATTTTTATTATGCATTACTTTATAAAAACATTTCTACATTATAATATTTGACCCTAACAATTCAGACGTGTATTATCATTCCTATCTTGTAATTTAAAAAATTCCAAGGAAATTAAGTGATTTGTTCAAGGTTCTTCCCCTACTCTTGTGTTGAGACTCAGAGATCTGCTCTCACAAGTTATATTTGTTAAAAGAGTACATAATAAAAAAGGCAATCAACTTAAGGTTCAGCACGTAATGGACACTGACAAAACTATTCTAACACTTTTCAGCTTTTGGCTCCAGAGGAGGCCGAGATGCAACTTTTTCGGTCATCACTGAACACCAGATGCCTCCACCACGCTGCCTAAGTTCGACCTCAACGAGATCAAAATCTCACATACCTGAGGTATACAGGTGATGAAGTTAGTGCCACGTCTGCCCTGTCCCCCAAGATTGGCCCCCTGGGTTTATCTCCAAAAGAGATTGATGACGACATTGCAAAGGCAACTATTTTACATAGTGGCTGTACCAGGATCTGTGACTCTGAGGCACCCCTAGAAGCTTATTGTGGGTCTGGAAGAGTCTGAGGATTACAGTGAAACTATCCAGAACAGACAGGCCCAGACTGAAGTGGTACCTTCTGCCTCTGCCCTCATCATCAAAGCCTTCAAGGAACCACTGAGATACAGAAAGAAACAGAAAAACATTAAACACAACGGAAATATCACTTTTGATGACGTTGTCAACACTGATGTGGCTCTGACCTTTAGCCACAGAACTCTTTAGAGCCCTTAAAAAGATCCTGGAGATGGGTCCCCAGTTGGTGCGCTGCAATGGCCACCACCCTCATGACATCAACAGTGGTGCTGTGGCATGCCCAGCTAGTTAAAAAGTACAAGAAGAAAGAAACAGAAAAACATTAAACACAACGGAAATATCACTTTTGATGACGTTGTCAACACTGATGTGGCTCTGACTTTTAGCCACAGAACTCTTTAGAGCCCTTAAAAAGATCCTGGAGATGGGTCCCCAGTTGGTGCGCTGCAATGGCCACCACCCTCATGACATCAACAGTGGTGCTGTGGCATGCCCAGCTAGTTAAAAAGTACAAGAAAAATGTTTCAATAAAGGATCACTTGACACCCCTCCACAAAAAAAAAAAAGAAAAAACTATTCTAATATCCTATGTGCTGTTTGCATTCCTATTTCAAGTATTCTCCAATTATTAGGTTATTAAGTATAAAAAGTCTGACTTCCTTAAGTTTGACAGTTGATACTACTCATCTGTTATTTCAATTTGACTCTTCCCATTGTTTTTTTATTGTGAAAGTACATCTTCATTCTTTTAAACACGTTGTGGCTTGTGATTATCTTTCGAAAAAATTTTAGAGCAATTTTTGTGAAACTATGGAAAAGTCAAAAATGTTCAAGAGAGTCAAAAAAAGTCAGGTCATTTTGTTAATGTGAGTTCCATCATAGAACCAGTGCAGACAGCACAAAATATCAACAAAGCATTGAAGGATGTGGCCAGTACACTGATGGCTTGTGATGATTGTAATCTGGAAAATGAGGTGGACATGGATGAGTGGAAAGCTGAGTGTAAGTGAATCCATCTCAACTTATGCGTGAATTAGCAACAAGATTTGACCTTAACTATTCCAAACATAGTGGACCATCTGAAACAAATCAGCAAAGTAAAGAAGCTTGATAGATGGTTCTGTATGAATTAAATGAGAATCAGAAGAAAAATCACAATGGTTGGATAAAGATAAAGTGCCAAAACACAGTCCAAAACCCAATACTCATCAAAAAAGGCTAATGGTGTCTGGTGGTCCAGCGCTGGTATTATCCACTAAAGCTTCATAAAACCTGCTCAATCATCCGTATTAAAGTACCAAGCACCTTTAAAAAACTTGAAAAAAACAGTACTTCATTTTATATGGGATCAGAAAAAACCTGGAATAGCAAATGCATTACTCAGAAATAAGAACAAATCAGGAGGTATCACATTACCAGACTTCAGGCTACACTATAAATCTATAGTGATCAAAACAGCATGGTACTGGCACAAAAACAGAGCAGTAGATTTATGGAACTGAACAAAGAACCCATAGATGAACCCAGCTACTTATCATCATTTGATCTTTGATAAGCCTAGCAAAAACATTCAGTGGGAAAAAGGCTCCCTATTCAACAAATGGTGCTCGGTGAACTGCCTGGCGACCTGTAGAAGACTGACACTGGACCCCCACCTTTCACCATTAACAAAAATTGATTCTCACTGGATAAGAGATTTAAACTTACAACATGAAACTACAAAAATAATAGAAGAAAACACTTGAAGAAACTGGCCTGGGAGAATACTTTATGAGGAGAACCCTCCCGGGCAATTGAAGCAACACCAAAAATCCATTACTGGGATCTGATCTAACTAAAAAGCTTTTGCACAGCCAAGAACATAGTAAGTAAAGCAAACAGACAACCTTCAGAATGGGAGAAGATTTTTGCAGGTTATGCTTCCAACAAAGGTCTGATAACTAGAATCTACAGAGAACTCAAACTAATCAATAAGAAAAGAATAAATAGGCTTGGCACCTGTGGTTCAAGCGGCTTAGACACCAGCCACATTCACCTGAGCTGGCAGGTTCGAATCCAGCCTGGGCCCGCCAAACAACACTGATGGCTGCAACCAAAAAATAGCCGGGTGTTGTGGCAGGCGCCTGTAATCCCAGCTACTTGGGAGGCGGAGGCAGGAGAACCACTTGAGCCCAGGAGTTGGAGGTTGCTGTGAGCTGGTGATGCCACAGCACTCTACCCAGGATGACAGTTTGAAGCTCTGTCTCAAAACAAAAAAAAAAAAAAAAAAGAATAAATAACCCCATTTCTATGTGGGCAAGAGACTTGAATAGAAACTTCTGTGATGAAGACAGAGGCATGACCTACAAACACATGAAAAAATGCTCATCATCCTTAATCATCAGAGAAATGCAAATCAAAACCACTTTGAGATATCATCTAACTCCAGTAAGATTAACCCACATCACAAAATCCCAAAACTACAGATGTTGGCAGAGAGAAGGGAACACTTCTACACTGCTGGTGGGAATGCAAGCTAATATGACCTTTTTGGAAAGAAGTTTGGAGAATACTCAAGGAACTAAAAATAGACGTACCATTCAATCCTGCAATTCCTCTACTAGGTATATATCCAGATGATCAAAAATCATTTTACAACAAAGACATTTGCACCAGAATGTTTAATGCAGCCCAATTCATAATAGCCAAGACATGTAAACAGCCCAAGTGCCTATCGACCCATGAATGGATTAACAAACTGTGATATATGTACACCATGGAACACTATGCATATAAGTATGCATGTACTTATATGTACTTATAAGTACTATGCATATAAGTAATACTATGCATATAAGTGCCTATCAACCCATGAATGGATTAACAAACTGTGATATATGTACACCATTTAATACTATGCATTAAAAAAGATGGAGACTTCACATCTTTTATGTTTACCTGGATGGAGCTGGAACATATTCTTCTTAGTAAAGTATCTCAAGAATGGGGGAAAAAGTATCCAATGTACTCAATACTACTATGAAATCAATATATAACCACCTACATGCTCATACAAATGGCAAAACATAACTATAGTCCAGAAAGTAGAAGGAAAGAGGGGAGAGAGAGGGAAGAGGAGGAGTTACATGGGAGAAGGGAGGGTATTTGGGGGGACCTCCCTAAAGTGCATGATGCAATGGTATATCTCAAAACTATTAAGAAATGAGTATAATTGTGATGGATGTGTAACTTAGTTCAATGTAAGCATTTCACATTGTATATCAAAGCAGTACCCTGAACCCCATAAATGCATCAATGTACAAAGTTGTGATTTAATAAAAAATAACTTAAAAAAAAAAAGAACGAAGAGAAAATTAAAAACAAAAAATCCTGGTCAATGGATTACAGCAAATATCTCCAGCAACCAGCTGGATGACATGATGAGAATGCCCGCAATTAAGCAGCCAAAATTGGTCAATAGAGACAAATGCTGTTGCATAAACAACACTGCTCAAACTACAGAAGCTAAGCTTGAAAACTCAGACATCCACTGTGTCCACCAGACTTGCACCAATGGACTACCATGTTTTCCAGGCTGGCTACTTCTTGCAAGGAAAAATATTCAATTTTCAATAAACTGTGGAAAATGCCTTTCACAATTTCATTGTCACTACTTCTCCAGGCTTCTTCACTGCTGGCATAAACAAGCACCCTCAAGATGGCAAAACTGTGTCGATAGGTTAGGCTGCATATGTTAATAATACTGTTTCTTGGCTCGGCGCCCACAGCTCAATAAATAGGGCACCAGCCACATACACCAAGGCTGGTGGGTTCAAGCCCGACCGGGGCCTGCTAAACAATGACAACTACAACAAAAACATAGCCAGGCGTTGTGGCAGGCACCTGTAGTCCCAGCTACTCGGGAGGCTGAGGCAAGAGAATTGCTTAAGCCCAAGAGTTTGAGGCTGCTATAAGCTATGATGCCACGGCACTCTACCAAGGGCAGTAAAGTGGGACTCTGTCTCAAAAAAAAAAAAAAAATAATAATGATAATACTCCTTCTTGTTTGAGATATCATACACTAAACTTTAGATTCAAAATTGAACATTTCCAATTTAAATCCCAGTGCTGTGAATATGAGCAGGTCCTTTGTGCTACAGGAAAAAAAAGAGCATCAATAACCCCTTTCCTTCGACTTCCTAAGATTTGAGGGATGATAAAGTTCTTAAGCACAGTAGGAAAAACACATTACATCAGAAAGAAAAATAAGAAAAAATGTAAAGGGAGTAAAGGGCAATGGAACCTATTGTCAAGAACCTAGCAAATAGGCTGGGCACAGTGGCTCATGCCTGTAATCCCAGCACTCTGGGAGGCCAAGGCAAGAGGACTGTCTGAGCTTAACAGGTTCAAGACCAGCCTGAGCTAGAGTGAAACACCATCTCTAAAAATAGTCGGGCGTTGTGGCAGGCACCTGTAGTCCCTACTAAACAAGAATGACAACTGCAAACAAAAAATAGCCAGGCGTTGTGGTGGGTACCTGTAGTCCCAGCTACTTGGGAGGCTGAGGCAAGAGAATCTCTTGAGCCTAAGAGTTTAAGGTTGCTGTGAACTCTGACGCCATGGCTCTCTACCGAGGGTGACAAAGTGAGACTCTGTTTCAAAAAAAAAAAAAAAAAAAAAAAAACTACTAACAATTTAATAATGCAAGAAAGTAATCAAGGGTGGCGCCTGTGGCTCTGTCGGTAAGGCACCGGTCCCATATACCGAGGGTGGCGGGTTCAAACCCGGCCCCGGCCAAACTGCAACCAAAAAATAGCCGGGCGTTGTGGCGGGCGCCTGTAGTCCCAGCTACTCAGGAGGCTGAGACAAGAGAATCACTTAAGCCCAGAAGTTGGAGGTTGCTGTGAGCTGTGTGAGGCCACGGCACTCTACTGAGGGCCATAAAGTGAGACTCTGTCTCTACAAAAAAAAAAAAGAAAGTAATCAAGAGAAAATTAGGACAATGGTTACTTAGGTGAACAGGAGTCAAGGAAGACCCTCTGGAATGGTTAGCTGACGTCTATTTCTTGTCGAGAGTAGCAGTTACAAGGCATGGTTACAACGAGCCTTATGACTCATTAAGCTGTACAATAACTGTGATTTTCCATATCTGAGTTTCGATTTACAAGAAAAATACTAAAAATTATCGGTGAGAAACAAAATGTAACATTTTAAATAAGACTTAAACCAAATCTCAAGGGAACTAAAGGGATAGTCTTACAGAAATCATGACATGAATTCAACAATGGAAAAATATACCTTGAGAAAAAAAAAAGGAAGGACAGATTAAGCAGAGATTTTCAGAAATAGCACCACTTATCACCAAGTTAACCTGCAAAACAAAAACAAACAAAAAAAAGAGAGAAGAAAAGAATGCTATTGTTGTGGGAGTAAATACAGACTATCATTTAGATAGATGGCAGAAAACAGGACAGTAAAATTACAAACTATTATGTGTGTAAAGCCATTGTATGAACGGGATGCCAACTTTCAGCTGCTCAAACATCTATTGACTCTAAAAGGAAATTAAAATCTCAGGACCACCACCCCCAACTCCTTATACAAAAGACAGGTAAAGGCCTCAGGCACCTTTGAAGGAGGTGGCACCACAGATCATAAAGGAAATTCTCAAATTGTAAGTTTAAGTCATCAGACCACTAAAGACTGCACAGTAACAAACTACAAGCCTACCTTCACAGGTGCAGAACACAGACAAGATCAGACCTTCTACGTAGGACAGCTAAAGAATTGATGCTTCCTTCACTCCCTTTTTCTCTTTTAACATTCACTTTACCTTATGTAAAATGTAGATTTTTCTGGGTCTCATAAGAATGTAACCACTTTGTTTCACAACCTGTTGCACACCTTAAAAAGCCACAAATCCATCTGTGATTTGTATTTTTCCAGGCATGTCCTCAACTTCGGCTTAATACGCCTCCATTGACTGAGATTACTTATTCTGGGTCATTTTTGCCTCATTTATTTTGGATTAACAGCACATTCTGTAAATAACAGCATCAGATAAAATTCTCCAATGTCTTGTTGATGTCATCTCTCAGAAGATACAGAAGAAAATTAATGCAGACCAAGATAGTTATTAACAAAAAACCCTGACAGAAAAAGACCATGTTATAACAACAATCACTCAACTAGGGGTGGTGGGGTGGGGGAATGTACTGAAGAGATAGGTATTGGGCGGCGCCTGTAGCTCAGTGAGTAGGGCGCCAGCCCCATATGCTGAGGGTGGCGGGTTCAAACCCAGCCCCGGCCAAACTGCAACAACAACAACAAAAAAATAGCTGGGCGTCGTGGTGGGCGCCTGTAGTCCCAGCTGCTCGGGAGGCTGAGGCAAGAGAATCGCGTAAGCCCAAGAGTTAAGAGGTTGCTGTGAGCTGTGTGAGGCCACGGCTCTCTACCTGAGGGCGGTACAGTGAGACTCACATCTCTACAAAAAAAAAAGAGATAGGTATTAATCCCTCCAAAGTAAAAAGAAACCCTATAAAACTACTGCCACTGCCAGCCAATATGGAGTGACAAAAATCTGGATTTCGCCTTACTATAGGGGAGAGAAAAACTAAGAATATTGCCCAATCTACAAAACAATCAATAGTTTTTAAGATACTACCCATCTGATAATGAAGCACAGTGACTGCTGAGAGAAAGGAAAGCAATAAAGTGAGCAATACAACTGCCTAGCTTACTGCCTCGAGCGAGTTCCCAATGCCTGGTAAAGGAATAGAAAACCCAGACAGTGCCCAGGGAAGAAACAGAGCGGGAAGTGGAAGATGCCAAGACAGCCAGAGTTCCCAGGGCAGGACCACAGCAGAGAGATACTCAGCAAAGGGCATCAGTGTCAGTTAACTGCCCAAGGAGAGAAGAAGAGCCTCCTGAAACCAGGAGAAACAATGTGCAGGCTCACAGCCTGCGTGCACCAACCAGAGTAGGGAAACTCATTCACAAAGCACTGAGGGGGGACTTAGTGCCTCAACAATGGGGCAAAATTGGTTCTACCCACTAAATGTTATGCTGATGCCATTTAACAAAGTTTAAAAGTAAGACCCTAAAGTACCAAATTGTTTCAAGTAACTTTAAGTGCCTTCTAAGACAAAGCTCAGTAATATTTTACAAGAACACAAAAATAGTTAGCATCCAACAGAACAGAATTTACATTACCTGACATCCAGTAAAAAATTATCACCAAAGCATGTCAAGATCCAGGAAAATACAATCCATAATAAGAAAAAAAAAATCAATTAAAAATGACCTCAAAATGACATAAATAAAATTAGTAGTGAATATTAAAGCATTATTTTAGCCATATTCTTCTATGACTGTCCAAGATGCTAGAAGACAGTCCTACTCATTGAGAAAACACTGAAAATATATAAAGATCCCACTGAAGTTGTGACAAAAAGGACTTGTATCCAAAACATACAAAAATGAACCCTCAAAACTCAGTTAACAACAAAAAAACAGTTTCAAAAAAATAGGCAAAAGATGTGAAGAGACACTTCCTTAAAGAACATACAGGGATGGCAGATAAGCACACGGAAAAATACTCAACACCATTAGTCATCATGGGAAATTGAAGTGACTGACGAGTGACATGTTAGCAAAGGTGCACCACAAAAGGAACTTTCGCACACTGCCAGTGGGAATGTAAAATGGCACATCTACTTTGAAAATAGTTTGGCAGTGTTTTAAAATGCTAAAATGCCAAACAGGTGGGGCCTGGGAGGCCAAGGTAGGATGATCACTTGAGGCCAGGAGTTTGAGACCAGCCTGTGCCACACAGTGAGACCCAGTCTCTGAAAAAAAAAAAAAAAAAAAGGGAAAAAAAAATTTTTTTCTTGTTTTTTGTTTTTAGTTAGCTGCGCATGTTGGCAATGCTCCTGTAGTCCTCCTGAAGCTGAAGTGGGAGGGCCGCCTGAGCCCAGAAGTTTGTGGTTTACAGTAAGCTATGATTGTGCCACTACAATCCAGTCTGGGCAAGAGAACAAGACCACATCTCTAAAATAAATAAGTAAATAAAATAAAATGCTTATATATAATCCAGCTACCCCATTGCTAGGTATTTGCTTAAGAAAAATGAAAACATATGTTCACACAAAGGCCTATAAACCAACGTTTAGAGCAGCTTTTGCAAAGCCTAAGTGGATATAATCCAAAAGTCTATCAACAGGTGACAGGGTAAACAAAATGGGGTACACCTGTACAAGGGGATATTACTTGGCAATAAAAAGGAATAAACCAAGGATACGGGAACATGGATGAATCTCAAAATAATTATTCTGACTGAAGGCAGACCAAAAGTAGAGTACATACCTATAACCTATCTATACAAAATTACAGAAAAGGCAAACTGATGTATAGTGACAGAAAGCAGTTTAATGGTACCTGCAGAGGTAAAGGCAGTGATGCATTATAATGAGTCAAGAGAAAACTTTCAGATGTGGTAGAAATGTCAATATCTTGATTGTATTCCAGGGTTCATGGTGTACACATACATAAATACATACAGTCTGTTATTTGTCAATTGTACCTGAATAAAACTGCATAAAAAAATAGTTAACATGTAAAATATAATGTTAAACTGTAAAGACATATAAAAATAAATAAGTGGAGATAGTTTTACTTGAAAAAACTGGTTCTGCCTCAAAAAAAATAACAATCACACTCCATTTAATAGGGAACTAGGAATCTGTCCACAGGAAACAAAATATATCAAGAGCATTCAAAGATCTGCCACTTGGTGGTGCTAAACTGCTTGTATAAACTCAATTTAACAAACTTTATTAAGCAATTATATGCCAAACACCAACAAAAGAAAAAAGATAAAAGTCCTTGCCTATACTTACAGTTTCATGCCCTCCAGGCTCCTGTTTACTCTTAAATATTTGCTAAGATGCCCAAGCACGTAAGTATATTTATAAAATTTCCAGTGATGGCCTGCTGATCAACAGAGGCTACAGGGTTTTTGTTTTTTCTTTAGTGAAGGATCTGTGTTAGACGTAACTTATTTAAAAAGCTCTGGGGACCACAGAAAACATTTTAGAATAATTTTTTGACCTCTACTTTAGCAAAAGTTAGAATTAAAAAGCAAAAATTAACGGCAGCGCCTGTACTCAGTAGTTAGGGTGCCAACCACCTACACTGAAGCTGGCGGCTTCGAACCCAGCCCAAGCCTGTTAAACAACAACATGTAGGTGATAATTTAAGCTTTTAATTAGAAAAGGTATCGCCAGGAAATGCCAGTGTGAGCCCAGATATTCTAATGGATCTCACACCTCAGGTATCAGAGCACCAACTTGATATTTCCACTTCAGAAAGGCAGCTTAACCCAGTATGCTCTCTACATCTTGCTTCTGGTATTCTTAACTATGTCAAAGCATCTCACCCACCCAATGATCCTAAATGTCTCTTTCATCACCCAAACTCTGTATCCTAAATCCCTCAAACCCTCTCCTCTGACAATGATCCCTTGTTTCTAGCCTAGATTGTTAAAATAACATTCTAGTCTCTCTTCTCCAAATCTAGTCATCTCCCAATAATCTACACAAGGTGTGTAATGTAACACACCTGAGCTGAAAATCAGCTTGGCTCCACCTTTTACCACGATAGATTGATTTTTGACTGGTATGCCATGAAAATTTTTAAAGATCATTAATTACTTTCTTTTCTCTTTTTTTTTTGAGACAGAGTCTCACTCACTCTGTCACCCTGGGTAGAGTGCCATGGCATCATCATAGCTCAGAGCAACCTCAAACTCCTGGGCTCAGGTAATCCTCTTGCCTCAGCCTCCCCCGTAGCTGGGACTACAGGTGCCTACGATGACCCTTGGCTGGTTATTCTATTTTTAGCAGGGACGGGTCACTCACTCTTGCTCAGGCTGGTCTCCAACTCCTGAGCTCAAGCAATCCACCCACTTCAGCGTCCCAGAGTACTGGGATTAAAGGTGTGAGCCACCAAGCCTGGCCAATTAAATTATTTTCAAAAGAAGTTCAAACCAGAGTAGGTATAGTCTTTTTTGCTCTTTTTCTTTTTTTTTTTTTTTTTTTTTTTTTGATCAACATAAGTGTGCCACGAAGTTTAGCCACAGGTACAAGTGTGCTGAGATACAAAAGGCTGAAACACTGCTCTGTAGTGACGCTACACTCCCTGACACTCCCTTCCTGTCTTGGACCACTCCGAACTCACCTGCTTACTGAAAGCCTTGAGTCATTTTCTGTGTATATTCTGTTCCAACTACCTGGAATACTCTTGAATCCCTTCTCTCTGCAAGTAACTTTTTTTTTTGAGACAAAGTCTCATTTTGTCACCCTCAGTACAGTGCCATGGCATCAGAGCTCACAGCAACCTCAAGCTCTTGCCTCAGCCTCCAGAGTAGCTGGGACTACAGATGTTCACCACAACACCTGGCTATTTTTAGAAACGGGGTCTCACCCTTGCTCAGGCTAGTCTCGAACCTGTGAGCTCAGACAATCCACCTGCTTGGGCCTCCCCGAGTGCTAGGATTACTGGCAAGAGTCATGTGCCCGGCCCTGCAAATAACTTCTAATAAATCCTCCAAATGAGGGTAAGTAATAGCCTTTTCAAACTCTTCCAGCCACCCTCCATTTCACATACCCCAATTTCTCATATACTCAGCACATTTACTGAGCTTCAACTAAATGCTGGGACTAAAAAGGTGTCTCTGGAAAAAGCATACATGCATTGAAAAGTGTCTGACTAAACTAGCAGTGTCACGTCACCCAGTAAGTCAACAATGGAATTATGCACAGAAAACCTGAATGAGATGCCATCTTTACTTAATTCTTCAATAAATACACTATGTAAAATCCACTCATTGCTTTCATAGTAATTACAGTCTAACTGAAGATAAAGACAAGAAAATAAACAATTACCACATGTAAGTGCCAAGTGGCTGCCACAGCACGCCCTAACACACAGTATCTTACTTAGACTCAGGAGGCTCTGGCAGATTGAGCTAAAGTGACATTATAAGCTGGGGCATGATGAATAGCAATGTTAACTAGCAGAACGTGGGGAGGCACAGGGTGTACATTACTAGCAGAGGATAAATGTTTTATACAGAGAGCGGGAGTTCCATGCATGGTTGAAACTCAAATATCAGAAAGTATATAGTTTAGAGACAAAAATAGAGACCATTTCAGATCATAAAGCGTTTTATAAGCCATAGAAAGGAATTTAGGAGTTCAAAATTTATCCTGCAGACAAAAGCCAGTGAGTTCTAGCAGGAAAATGCCATGGTATTTCCATTTTCTAAAACAATACTCTGCCACAGGGCCAAGACTGAACAGCTACAGTAATCCAGGGAGGGAGAGATTCATGGTGGCTTGAACTAAGGCAATGCCGAAATTTAGAAAAACATTTAGAACATCAACATGACAGGACTTCACACTGATCAGATATGGGAAGTGAAGGGGAGAGGAGTGAAGGACAAACTGAGATGAGGTTATTAACTGAGACAGGGAGTACAGAAGGAAGAGTAAACAGTGAGTTTTATTTGAGGTGTGTTAATCAGTAATGACTGTGGAACTAAAAAAAAAAAAAAGCAGAATACAGGTGCTTGTTAGGGGTAACACACCATGGAAATACTGAGGGTTAAGAGTGAGCCTCTGACATACAGAGGACAGTACAACCCGAGGGCAGCTGGCAGAACTATTCTTGCTGAACAGTAGCAGTGTGCCAAACAATGTCAGACAGGAGGCAGAAATAATTTAGCAGTCTGAGGAGATACAACAATGACTAAATGAATGATTTCTCTTATACAAACAACTACATATACATTAAAGTACAGAAAGAGGTTTCACAAATCTTCCACCAAAAAGTAAAAATGAAAGAGCTGAATTATAATTTCTCATCTAGTACTAGTACGAATCTCTAAGCAAAGACTTAATATTTTCACTCTTCAAAAAAGCCATGTTTTTATTCATAAATTGAAATGACTTAAAATTGCCAACTACTACATCAAGAATACAATTTGTGTTTAACCACCTTGTATCCAAAGAACCCAGCACATAAGTACTCACGTTTCTTAAAGAATGCAGAAAAATGATGTATTCCTATTATATTCTAGGTAAGTACCATGTTACAAAATCTAGTCTAGAAAAAGAAAAACTCTCCAGGAAAATCTAGTTACTAAGAATATTCTTTATCTTCTAAAGCACAAAAATTTCAAAGAAGTATAAGCATATCTAAAAGGAGCTATGGGGTCAATTATAAGCTACAAAATAAAGTCTTTTTCTTTTTTTTTTGAGACAGAGTCTCAAGGTGTTGCCCTGGGTAGAGTACCGTGGATACAGCAACCTCCAACTTGGGCTCAAGCAATCCTCTTGCCTCAGTCTTTCTATTTTTACTAGAGACTGGGGAGTCTTGATTTTGCTCAGGCTGGTCTCGAACAATCCACCCGCCTCGGCCTCCCAGAGTGCTAGGATTACAGGCGTTAAGCCACCACACCCAGACCTACAAAATAAAGTCTTACTAAAAATGCCATCAAAACAAATTCTGATTAAGAAATAATAGCTGACTTCTCAATTGTTTCAAGTGACTCAAATGACTTGACTTAGAACAAAATTCTAATACAATTACAGAAAAACGTAACATAAATGAAGTGTACTACAACAGTATTTCACAACTCTGAAACAAAAACGATGAGTGGACCCATCTCTCACTCTACTCTCTCATTTTCTCTAACTTCTTGCTTTTTTCTCTTCAATGAATACCTACTGCGTGCCATGATCTACGCCAGTGGTTCTCAAACTTCCTAATGCCTCCTAATGCCACGACCCTTTAATACAGTTCCTCATCTTGTGGTGATCCCCAACCATACAATTATTTTCATTGCTACTTCATAACTATAATTTTACTACCGTTATGAATTGTAATGTAAATATCTGTTACGCAGGATGTATTTTCATTGTTACACAGGGGTCACAACCCACAAGTTAAGAACCACTGATGTACGCTAAGTACAGGTAAAACGTTTCAAGATCTCATGATGGTCAGTCTATAGGTCTCCAGAAGACAAACATTCACTAAAAACAGCATCCACCTCAAGGTCTTGAAACTCATACTGCATTTTTTTAAATTAGAAAGATAAGGGGGTAATTGTTAGTGAATGTTTTTCTTCTGAAGAACTGAAGTCTGTAAGTTCCAAAAGCAAGGCCTATTTGATGTATCTCAATGCCAAATATAGTACAGAACAAATTAGGTGCTTAATTAGTATTGGCTGAACAAATGAATGAATGTAACTGTAACCACTGGGGTACTTGCATCTCCTTTTTTCTCCTTCCCTGTGATAGGTAAATTCAACTCAATCCATTAACTTAATTCTGTTCTCCTGTTAGAGCAGAAGCAGGACGTCCTTACAGTCTGTGTCCCTATTTCTCCCCTCGGTATTCACAAAAGGATGTCAATCCTTCTCATTGGCTGACTGTTAAAACAGTTCTGCACTTTTTAGGGTAGATGAACTCCAACAACTAATGAAGGTTATTAATCAAACTGAAGTCCACTTTCAAACACACAACTAAGAAAAACAACGTATAGTAGAATCTCTGTAAGTTGACCACCCAAGGGACTGTAACTGGTCAACCTACAGAGGTGGTCAACATATGGAAGTGGTCAACAGAAGGAACTAGGCCTACTGTACTGATATGTACATGTGGTGCATGTCCAGTCTATGAAAATTAGATCAACTTAGGGAGGTGGCCAATGTAGGCAGGTGGTCAACTATGGAGGTTCTACTGTGTAAGTAGAACTGAATCCATCTCCGCATCCTGACAAACACCAACTCTTGAATTTAACCAAGTCATCAGAGAACTAAATATATCATATTGGTACCCCATACATCTGGAACTTCGCATTTGCATAAAACTATCAGCTTAAGTGTGTTACAAGGTCCTTGTTTTCTTTTTCAAAAGGATACAATATATTGTATAATACATTCATTATATTATGCAGTGGAAAGTACCCACAGAAAACTATACACCCTGGTCTATATGCAGAAACCAGTTTTTTTTTTTTTTGGGGGGGGTGCTTTTTGATTTGCAGAGAAATTGAGATAATAAATTGTAGTTTATTAAAACATGCCATTTTATTTAATAATCATACTTCTAGATCCATCTACCTTCTTTCCTAACTTTGTGTCCTTTCCTTTTGCTTCCTTTTTCCAACTTGGAAATAATTATTTGCTTTTATATTTGTGAGTAGCCTTAATTTCTTTGTGGAAAACTGCCAGCATAAACAAACATTCAAATATTTCCAAACCAACACTAACTTTACAATCACAAGACAGTCTGAAAAATTATAATAGTAATAACAGCAGCTAATATTTATTCAGCATTTACTTGATACCAAGCACTATTCTAAATGCTATGTAAATATTAACTCATTTAACTCCCCCTACAACTCCATGAGGGAAGTATAATTATTATCCCCATTTTACAAATGAAGAAACTCGGGCACAGGGTTTGAACCTAAGTAATCATACATCATCTTCAGTATTACCCACTGCCCTACTTTGATAATTTTTCATCCATCATCAAAACTACTATATGACTTCTAAAACAAAATATTTTTCAATTCCAAGAATGAGAATTGGAAAGAGAAATAACTTCGAAAATCAAGTTCATCTCTATACCAAAACCATGTTCTAAAAGTCTAGATTTTGCCATATCCAGCCAATGATTCATAGAGAAACTGAGATCGTTGTACACAGCATCTACTATGTGCCAGGCCTTGATCTAATACATTTACCAATATTACTCATTAATCCCATAAAGTAGGTACTGTTCTTATACTACAGATGAGAATAATGAAGCACTGGAGAGTCAATCATTTGATTGTTGTCACATGTGAATCGTAGTTTCTGAAAATAGTTTGGCTCCAGAGTTCAAGCTCTTAACCATTACCTTACCCTACTTCTCCACTAACAGAAATTAACTCCCTTTATCACTTCCTGAAACTCCAACTTCAAACAAGTAAGAGTTAAAAGAAAAGTTACATAGATCTCAACACAGAGATTCTAATACAACAGAGCTAATAGCTCAGCATCTGAATTTTTTTTAAATCACAAGTGATTCTTGTTAGCCTTGGTTAACATCCACTCCCCTAGACCTCTAAACTAGGGGTCTTAGCTGAACCTCGGTGAAGGGAAAGGGGAGATAAAATAAGTAGGCACACACAATTTCTTCCCATCCTCTTTCCCAAAGAAAAGAGACAAGGAAGTAGAGAATCAAAGAGGTAACATGTCTTTTTTATGCCACATTAACTAGCTTTATTTTAATACTGATGGTAAAAACATAAACAGTTTTCATGTTTTTCAAAGCAAGAATATGTCAAATTTTTTCATTAGAAAAACAACTCCCCTGGTGGAATAGAGAAGGGATTGGGGACAGAAATTGTAGGCAGGGGGAAAAAACGCCAAGAATTCAAGACTAGCGTCAGACTAAAGGCCTAACCTATTCATTGAGAGTAAAGATGATGCAGCAAATTTAAGAAGCCTCTTTAACATAAAACTGCTAGGACCTGGTTATTGATTAAACACTGCTATAGAAATGCATCCTCCTCAAGCTAAAAAGGTTTTGCACAGCTTAAGACACCACAAACAAAGCAAACAGACAGCCTTCAGAATGGGAAAAGATTTTTGCATGTTATGAATCTGACAAAGGCCTGATAACTACAGAGAACTCAAATTAAGCAATAAGAAAAGTGCACAAACAATCCTCTCTATAAGAGGGCAAGAGATTTGAACAGAAACTTCTCCAAGGATGACAGAGAAATGGCCAAGAAACATGAAAAAATGGTCATGTTCTTTAATCAGAGAAATGCAAATCAAAACCACCTAACCCCAGCAAGATTAGCTCACATCACAAAGTCCCAAAACACCACATGCTGGCATGGATATGGAGAAAAGGGAATGCTTCTACACTGCTGGTGGGATTGAAAACTAATGCAGCCTTTTAAAAGAGAAGTATGGCGAATCCTCCAAGATCTAAAAGTAGACCTTCCATTTGGCCCTGCAATCCCATTGCTAGGTATCTACCCAGAAGAACAAAAATCATTTTATTACAAAGACATCTGCACTCAAATGTTTATTGCAGCTCAATTCATACTTGCCAAATCATGGAAGCAATCTACTGTAGCCATGAACCCATGAATGGATCAACAAACTGGTATGTACGTATACCATCAAATATTATTCAGCCATTAAAAAAGATGACGACTTTACATTTACCTGGATGGAGCTGAAATACATTCTTCTTAGTAAAGTATTACAAGAATGGAAAAATACACATCCAACGTACTCCATTACTAATATGAAATCAATATATAAACAAGTACATGTTCCTAAGAACAATAAACACTATTGTAGTCCAGTTTGGAGGTAGAGGGAAGCGGGGGAGGGGGAGGAGAGAGGGCATGAGATGGAATCTCACCTAACACACACATTGTGAGGGTCTGTAACACCCCTCAGGTGAGGGGCTCTTCTACAAATGGAACCTTACCCTGAAAGTGAGAACAATGTAACCTAAAAAATTGTACCCTCTTATTAATTTGAATAAAGTTAAAAAAAAATGGATCCTCCAAATTTGTTTAACATGCATCCAGATGAATGATCATACCATTAAACCAGAGCTGAACTTACCAAATAGTAAGTTGACTGTGTTGGTCAGGGTAGTTATTTGGGAGAGAAGCAGCTTTGGCATGAAAAAAATCATTTTATTGGAGTAATGGATCAGGTGTGACTTTGCAATAAGACTAAATGAGGTTATGAACTAGAGTTATGAAATATAAGACTAATTTAAAGAAGTCAGACTACAAAGGTGGTAGCCGCAAGGAAAAAATGAAAAAAGTCTTCTATTTCAGAACCCTGCATCATAGTCTCAAGAGTTCTTTCAAGATTAAAAGGAGGAGAGATAATCATTTAAATGGAAAGGATTCCTCCTTGGGAAGTCCCAGACTGGATCAGTCAAGAAGGAAAATCAAATCGGTTAACTCTTTAGTACCCAGTGAATCAAGCAGAAGATCAGCACTCACACTACATAGAAAAAGACAAACCCTGACAAGACGACCATCGAGCATCAACAACCTCCAAAGGATGCCCTCCCATCATTTAAAAGAGAAGTACATACAAATATGTATATCTTTTTTTTTTTTTAACGTAATGCTAACAACTCCAACACGAAAAACAATGACTGGCATCTCCTCCATTCTGCACATAAGTCAAAACTGCCCAATTTTCCAAGGTCATGCATCAGATTAACTGCAAAATCAAACTCACATCTGTTATTCTGCCGTCTATTATTCTGCCATCTGTTATTCTACTCCATACACCAAACCGCAAATGCTGTCAAATAATTGAAAATGAGGAAGGGGAAGGCAACAGGGAGAACATGAGAGAAACTCAGAGAGCCTAGGAAGCTATCTGCAAAGAGTCCTTAGTGTTCAATGAGTTATTACCAGTCAGTCCCAGCTGTTTATGAAATACCCCTGCGCTGGGAAAGGCTGGCAGTGGCAAGTCATAAACGTGACAGCCTTAACTACGCTTAAAACATGCCCTCAGGCACGGCGCGGTGGCTCACGCTTGTAATGGCAGCACTCTGGGAGGCTGAGTTGGGTGGATCGACTGAGCTCACGAGTTGGAGAACAGCCTGGGCCAGAACGAGACTAAAAAAATAGCTGAGTGTTGTTACAAGCGCCTGCAGTCCCAGCTACTTGGGAAGCTGAGGTAAGAGACAAGCTCGAGCCCAAGAGTACGAGGTTGCTGTGAGCTGTGACGCCACAGAACTCTACACAGGGTGACAAGTGAGACTCTGTCTCAAAAAAAAAAAAAAAATGCCCTCAGAATGTGAATAGGCAACATACAATGTAGTCTCGGCACCTAATCCCAGTTCCTAAAGAATTAAGAGGACATCACTGACCACCTCTGTAAAACATCACGACAGATATCCATCAAGGAAACGTCTAGAAAATAAATACTTGAATAAACACCTTCCAAATAAGCTTAAAATGGTATAAATCTCCAGCTCTCACAGTAGAAACATGAGTTGCTGTTCACAACCACCAACCGATTCAGCAGTTTGGTAAAACAAACCCAGTACACCCTTCCAAGCACACAACTATCTAGCACCTGTTCGGCTCCTCCCAAAGGGGGCATAGACATCTGCACCAAAGCGAAGGAAAGGAAGACAGAGACAAGTCAGGTTAACTTATCAAAGTCAGAAAGAAAAAAACGCCGGAGTCAGAAGAACAGATATAATAACAAGAGCCAAGAAAAAAGTGAGTGAGGAGCAAAAAAAGCAACTAGGAAGCCAGCTACCCCTTAGGAAAGATAAGACGAATAAAAGCCGCCCAGCCCTGGGGCGGAGCAAAGGAGCACAGAGGCCTAACTGGGTCCCTAACTCCCGGCGGAACTGGCATTTTTAGGAAAACAGCTGACACAACCAAGTCCCCTTCTCCCACATGCGCCATGGCTGTTCCTGAAGCAGAAAGACCCTAGTGTCGCTTCCCCAGAAGACCCCCAGAAAGCAAAACCACGGCAGTCCCAGGGAAAACAGGAGCATTTTCCAGGCCGTTACTTACCTTCCCGCTCACAGCGACCGCCGCCGCCATGTTTCCTGCGCGTGCCTAGTGATGACGTAGCAGCACTTCACGCGTCTCTCGGACTCACAACAACATCCGGCGAAACTAAAACAACATCCGGGCGGGAAAGGGGCGGGTAGTGGCGGCAAAGGCACGGAGGATAGAGGCGGGGCGGAAAAAAAAAGACGCCTAACTCTTGAGTGCCCTGAGGAGGCGGGGTGGAGTCCCAGAAGCAACACTGCGCATGCGCCAATTTCTAGTTACTGGGCGGCCGAGTTGTGTTTTGCTCGTTTGCCTTAAGTGTTTCTTTGGGAGGAGGCTCGTATCCTATCTCCGGCAACCTGAGTTTGGTGTGTTGGAAAGAACACCATATTGGGAGCCACCAAACACAGTTCTGTCTTTGTGGCTGTGAGCAAGTCACCAACACGCTTTACAACACAGCTTTTTCTTCATTGTGAAGTCAATATACTGGTATAACAATGAACATTAAAGAGATCCCAAGGGGGAGGCCGAATGAGTCCAAAATGGCGGCCCTCAGGCAGGCGCGCTCCTTCCTGCTGGAGCTTTGAAGTGGCGCCCAAGATCCTGGGGGGATGAATCAGGGTCTCTGCTAAGGTCAGGCTGCGGGGCTGAAGAGAAGTGGCAGCAAAGGCTGCGGTGGCGCCCACGCAGCAGAATGTGCGAGAGTTACTCCAGGTCGTTACTGAGGGTCTCAGTGGCGCAAATCTGCCAGGCACTGGGCTGGGACTCTGTGCAGCTCAGCGCCTGCCATGTTCTCACAGACGTGCTGGAACGCTATCTGCAGCAGCTGGGCCGGGGCTGCCATCGGTACTCTGAGCTCTATGGCCGAACAGACCCAACTTTGGATGACGTTGGTGAAGCTTTCCAACTTATGGGGGTTAGTCTGCATGAACTAGAAGACTATATTCACAATATTGAACCTGTCACTTTCCCGTATCAAATTCCTTCATTTCCTGTTAGCAAAAACAATGTACTTCAGTTTCCTCAACCAGGAAGTAAAGATGCAGAAGAAAGAAAAGAATACATTCCTGATTACATGCCACCCATCCTGTCTTCTCAAGAAGAGGAGGAGCAGGTGCCCGCGGATGGGGGCACCTCAGCAGAAACCAAGCAGCTTACCCTGGAAGAGGATGATGAATTGGAGGAGGCAGAAATTATTGATGATGAGAATTTCCAAGGTAAGAGACTGCTGGACAGCCCTATAATTGAAAAAATACCTGCCGTGAAGCGACCCCGGCTGATGAGTACAAAAGCAGACAGCCTGGATGTCCTGTTATTGGAAGTTCGAGAATCCCTTGGCTCAATAAATACACAAAAGGCCCTGCCCATGCTCCTTCCAGTGCATGTGCGGGACAGCACAGACCTTGCCCCTGTGTCCCCAGAGCCACCTATGTTGGCTCCAGTTGCAAAATCACAATTGCCAACTGCAAAACCATTAGAAACCATATCTTTTACACTTAAAACAAAGACTAAAAGTAGTTCTCCAGAACAGAAGACTAAATCACCTAAAACTACCCTCTCACCAGCAATGGTTGGAAGTCCTACCTGGTCACCAAAAATGATGACGAAATCTCCAGGATGTTCTAAGAGTCCCAAGAGCCCCAAGGTTATGACTCATATTCCTGAAGTACCTATCAGACCAGAAACACCAAATAGGACTCCTCCAGCCACAGTAAGTGAAAAGATCAGTAAAGAGGCAGTTCAGGTGAAGCAGACACAAACACCCCCTGATGCTAGGATGCTGAGCAATGAGAATCAGCCAAAAAAGGCTATGGTGACAGATAAAACCATTGATGACTCTATTGATGCTGTGATTTCATGTGCCTGTGCTGAACGAGAGCCAGATCCTTTTGAATTCTCTTCTGGATCAGAATCTGAAGGAGACATTTTTACCAGCCCCAAAACAATTTTAGGTTGGGAGCGTACCACTCCAAAAGCCTCCACTTCCTCAAATAATTTCATGAAGTCAGGATCTACTCTTCTGCCTCTTTTGGGTGGAACTTCCAGTCCTGGTAACTCCTGGACAAAGGACGTATCCACTGATGAGGTTGTACGGAAAGCGAAACTGGGAATGCCTTCAACTATGCCTCCAAACTTGCCTTATACCTCTTCTTCCGTGTCCGTTTCCACTCCTGAACCTCTCCACAACCTGTATGAAGAGAAAGCCAACCTGCCTTTGTCAATAGAGGTGAAGAAGATATTGAAAAAGGAACTGAAGACTAAAATGAAAAAGAAAGAAAAGCAGAGAGACAGGGAAAGGGAAAAAGACAAAAACAAGGAAAAAAGCACAGACAAGGAAAATAAAGTAAAAGAGAAAGAAAAGGAAGCCAACAAGGAAACACAGTATCCCTGGAAAGAGTTTCTGAAAGATGAGGACTCAGATCCCTACAAGTTTAAAATAAAAGAATTTGAAGATATTGATCCAAGGATGAAATTGAAAGATGGAATTGTGAGGAAGGAGAAAGAGAAGCATAAAGGTAAGAAAAAAGATAGAGAAAAAGGGAAGAACGATAAAGAGAAAAGAGAAAAAGAGAAGATGAAGGACAACGGCAGGGAAGGTAAGATGAAGGCAGCTCCAGCCCCTCTGGAGCCGCCCCTGTTGAGCCCAGCTGCAGCCGAGGTTCCCACCCTGCTGCCCTCGTTGGCTCCAGTGCTGAGGGAAAAACTCTTTGAGGAAAAAGGAAAAATTAAGGAGAAAGAAAGGAAAAAAGACAAAAAGGAGAAGAAAAGGAAGGAAAAGCATAAAACAGAGGAGAGAGATAAAGAAAAAAGAGAAAGAGAGAAGAGAGAAAAAGAAAAGAAGCACAACCATGAAAAAATAAAAGTGGAGCCAGTCGTCCCAACCCCGAACCCAGTTGTCCCCAGATTAACCCTCCGAGTCGGTGCTGGCCAAGACAAGATTGTCATCAGCAAAGTGGTCCCCGCCCCCGAGGGGAGGCTGGCTCCCTGCAGGAATCGGTCCAAGACGCCGCCCCCGGCCGCGGCGGCCCAAGCGCCCCACCCCACGCCCGTGGGCCCCGCGCCCCCACCGCCGCCGCTCGCGCCCACCGCCCGCCCGGCGGCGCGCAGCGCCAAGGGCCCAGTGCGCAGCGTGGTGACGGAGAGCGTCAGCACTTACGTGATCCGAGACGAGTGGGGCAATCAGATCTGGATCTGCCCCGGGTGTAACCAGCCTGACGACGGGAGTCCCATGATCGGCTGCGACGACTGCGACGACTGGTACCACTGGCCCTGTGTCGGAGTAGCGGCTGCGCCGCCAGAGGAGACACAGTGGTTCTGTCCCAAGTGTGCCAGCAAAAAGAAAGATAAAACGCACAAGAAGAGGCAACCCCGAGCACAGCGAGGCCTGCACTCGGGCCGGGCAGCGCGCTGCGTGCGCGGCTTCTTCCCCGGCTCCTCTGGGGGGAGCTGGTGTGAGTCTGCGGTCACATCGGCCCCGAATTCCTGTGGATAACGGATCCTGCGAGACGGAGGACAGGAACACACCACCCTTCTGCATCCCCTTCTGAAATGCAGCGGCCTTTGCTGGCTCCAAGGTCGTGCGATTGAAGAAACGCTAAAGCAGAGGTGTGGCCCACAGGCTGCCCCTCCACACTTTTCTATTGCCAGTTACAGCAAGCGTTATTAATAAAAAGTCTGTGCACCTTCCCTTTTGATTTCTTTTATTCTCTCCTGGGCCTTTCTGTGAAAGTATCAAATGAGAAGATACTGTATGAACTGCTTTGACTGTGATTTAAGGATGACACCTTTAGTCTGAATACAGTTTTCAACTCCTATTCCTATATAGTAAGATAATCATAATAACATGAAAGAAAACTCCAGTTGGAGTATAATTAAATATTTTTGTGATAAGAATATATGAAGCTTCCCTCCCTCCCCATCCCCGTTTTCAGTACTAACATGTAAAATGTGCAGGCTTTTGTGAAATACCTTATATTTATTTTTAAAAAGGTTTCTATCATGTACTGTTTAAGAGATCCCAGCACTCTATTTAAAGTGTATGTGCAGAGGTTTCTGAATTTAGTTCTAGTAACGGCCACTCACACATGACCTCGAGCAAAGTATTTTGGTAAGAACTGTAATAATACCACATGCTCATTGCTCTCAAGTCCAACACAGGCAATTTATAATTCCCTACTCAGTTACTTAATGGCTGTGTGGCTTGAAACAAGTTTCAGGATGTAAAATGGTTAACCCCAGAGGTTATAGGGATCTCATAGGACAATGCATGTGTAGTAAGATAATTTGTAAAGGTACTAAAATAAGAATTTGATTTGTTCTCCGTGCTGCGAAATAGCAGTTCCCAGCCTTTGTGACCGGTTTCATGGAAGACGCTGTTTCCATGGGGTGAAAGAATTGGGCGGGGAGGATCTGACCCGAGCCAGGTCTCCAGTGGTGCTGCCAGCGATTGGGGGTGCCTGTGAACACAGATGAAGCTTCTGTACAGGCCACCGATGGCCTAAGGCTGAGGGCTGGGGGCCACGACTGTAAAGGATGACGAGATACTACCCCCTCTTGATGATTATGGCACAAGATCTGGGACTTCCCTGGGCTCAGGGCAAAATAAAAAGCCCCCCTTGAACCAAAAATAATTGTGCCCATTGAGGTAGTTTTGTTTTCACACAGTGGAGAGAGGTTAAAAGCTTTTGAGTTTGATTAAGTAGCAACCAAAGGGAACAACAGAAAAGGACAGTTGCAGGTTCTATGAATATCAGAAATGGACGTGCAGCACTATTAGGCATCAGAGAATCGACCAAGATCAAGACCCCTATGCCCAACCTTGGCATAGAATCAGGAAAGCTGCTCCGTGTAAGGGACGAGTGAGGTGGAAAGGTGAGCGTATTATTGGTCACCAGCATCCAGTGAAGACTAGAGGGCCATTTACAAATGTACTGGACTAATGCCCCTAAAACTTTTGAATAATCTTGGGTATGAAGGGGAGAGTCCCAAAAATAACCCAAATTAAATTTTCTATCACCTCAGAGCAATGAAGTGTGGTTAGCACAAACTATTAATGTAACGTTTCTTATGCCCTGTGTTTGGAGAAAAGTTGAAGTCCTTAGCACAATGCCAGGAATAGAATGCTAAATAAATGGTAGCATTAATTAACGCTTATTTATACAAGCAGCTTGAGAACTAAAGGCTTCTCATTGAAAAGCCTCATTAGCATCCCAGGTTCATCTTCTACTTCTTGACCTTCTTAAAGCTCATCCTCCATGTTGGAGTTACCCGGAGGGTGTCCTTGAAGCCCTTCCACCTTTTCTCCAAACAGTATTAGTGGCCCATTATTTTCATATTCTGGCAAAGTGCTGACATCTCCCAATATCTCCAGTCCAAGTCTTTATTTCCTGAACTCTAGTCTAGACCCTACATCTACTTCCCGCTGGACTTTTTACTTGAATAACCTACTCATACTTCAAAAACTTCTATACCTTTGATATTCAAAGTATAGTATGCAGGCCAACATCACCTGGGAGTTTGTTAAGAATCCAGAATCGGGCGGCGCCTGTGGCTCAGTGAGAAGGGTGCCGGCCCCATATGCCGAGGGTGGAGGGTTCAAACCCAGCCCCGGCCAAACTGCAACCAAAAAATGGCCGGAGACTGTGGCGGGCGCCTGTAGTCCCAGCTGCTCGGGAGGCTGAGGCAAGAGAATCGCCTAAGCCCAGGAGCTGGAGGTTGCTGTGAGTCCTGTGACGTCATGGCACTCTACCAAGAGTGGTAAAGTGAGACTCTGTCTCTACAAAAAAATGAAAAATAAATAAAAATAAAAAATAAAAAAAAAAGAATCCAGAATCTTGGATCTCACCCCAGAAATACTGAACAAATATTTGTATTTTAACAAAGTCCCAGGTTATCTGTATGCACATTAAACCTTGAGAAGCACAGTCATAAATGAAACTTTATTTTGCTTTTGTTTCCTGAAAATTAGTACACATTGCTGAACTAAAGATGTGGCCAGAACACAATTCCTCAAGGGAAGTTTTGCTATCATGGTACTTCTTTCAGATGTGCCTTCTGGAGAGCTATTGGGAAGCACTCTAACTGCGCTTCTCTTCCCTCCTCCCACTGTCACTTCCAGGTTCACGTTCCTTATTATCTCTGGTTTGGACAGTTACAGTGGTATCTGCATTCATTTCCTTGCTTTCTACTTCATCTCCCCCAGCCCATCATTCTTATGGATTAATCTCTCTAAGGCATAAATGCAATTGTAGTGCCAGTGGTTGAGGCTGAAAAGGTTCACATGGGATTCTGATGAACCAGAAAAGAACCAAGAAGCCCGGTGTGGTGGCTCATGCCTGTATCCTAGTGCTCTTGGGGGCCAAGGTAGTGGATTGCCCTAGCTCATGAGTTTGAGACCAGCCTGAGCCAGAGTGACACTCCCCCACCCCCCATCTCTAAAAATAGCCAGGCCTTGTGGCAGGCACCTGTAGTCCCAGCTACTTGGGAGGCTGAGGCAAGAGAATTACTTAAGCCCAAGAGTTTGAGGTTGCTGTGAGCTGTAATACCATAGCACTCTACAGAGGACCAAAAAAAAAAAAAAAGAACCAAGTTGCTGAAGGCAGCTGTTATGTGCCAGAGAGGCCAGAAAGCAGGCCTGGGGACATCCACCTTCATTAAGGTTTGGGAGTGCAGATGAGCTAACACAAACAGTTTCTTCCCCCTAGGCAGAACTTATATAGTGGCTAGAACAACAGTGGCTCCAAATGAAACAGTAATGACAGTTTGTTAGGAGCGCATGGCACCTACTGGCTTAACCATAGTTTTTCAGAACAATTGGGCACCTTGTGCCCTTCAGATGAGAAAACCTAATTTAACTAATCTTCCCCAAAGCAATGTGAATTACACTTAATGGATCCCCTTTTCTTCAGGAAAAAAGTCCAAATTCCCAAGCACAACATGTTTCTGTTTCTGCCTACTGCCTTAACTTTGTCTTTTAACTCTCCCCATTCAGACCAAATTTTCCACCCTTAGCCAGATACCTGCTGTTCCGCGAATGTACTATGCTACATCTGGAGATTACTCTGAGCTAGCAGACTGGCCTAGCTTGGATCATGGGACAGCTCCGGAACCAATTACGGTGGCCCAAAGTATAAGACGTTATCAATTTAAACAAAACAAACCCCTCACTAATAGCCTACCCACCATGAGTTCCTTTGTTTAGATTTCCCTGCATACCATTTTCTTTGCTTACTTGTCATTTTCCCCTCAGCTTTATTGAGTATACATATAACAGACAAATAAAAATTATGTATGTTACAGTGTACCAAAAAGAAAAAAAGAAAGAAAGAAAAAAAACCAAAGTATACAATACTCTTAATTGACCAGCATGAGTCTGGCCAGTTAGGTTTTCATATGCCCACAACTCCACTGAAAGAACATGGAGTGGCAGAGAGAGACTTTCCAGAGAAAAACTCAGGAACCACTCCAGAAGAGAAGGGGAGTGGTGCTGGGCAAGTCAAAGCAGACCCCAAGCTCGGAGGTTCTGTTTCTGTGCCTCAGTAGTGCACACTGTAAAATACTCGGGGCATTACTGAACTGCCACCAAATATCAGAAGGCAGGGTCGGTGCTTCTCGCTCTGTGACCACCACGCCTAGCAGAAATATTGGACACCTACTAGATTGTAAGTGCACAACAAATTAATTTGAGCTAAAAATTCTCCTATTTAGAAATGAAACAGTTATAAGATAATGGAGAAAAGAGATCCATTTTCCTTTGTCTATTTTTTTTTTTTTTTTTGAGAGAGAGAGACTCGCTCTGCGGCCCCAGGTAGACTGCAGTAACATCATAACTCAC
This sequence comes from Nycticebus coucang, assembly GCF_027406575.1. Lineage (NCBI taxonomy): Eukaryota > Metazoa > Chordata > Mammalia > Primates > Lorisidae > Nycticebus > Nycticebus coucang. The sequence goes on from NC_069782.1 coordinate 50,899,615, forward strand.
AGCAACCTCAGACTCCTGGCTCGTGTGATGCTCCTGCCTCAGCCTCCTGAGTAGCTGGAACCATTGGCATGCACCTCCACACCCAGCTAATTTTTTTCTATTTTTGGTAGCTGTTTTCCTTTTTCAATGATATTCTTTGTCTACATGCAAAGAAAGGAAACAACATCAGGATTTCAGAATGGTCTGTTTCACTTTTCTGCTATAGTAGACAGAAAAATCATAGTACACTCATATGTAGCAAGGGAACAGACCTTTTTAAAAGTAGGACACATTTGAAATTTAATGTAAATAAAGTCATTAAGTTCCTTATAACTAAATAATTACTATTTTCACAAGAGTAATTTCAAAGCTCTGGATTCATCTCCACAAACCATGTAATCATTCACTAATTATAATTTAGCACTCAAAAAGTCACGTGATGCAAAAAAATCTTAATGGTAAACACCTTAAAGAAACTTTAGACCCAGGACGGACTGTAGAGATAATCTCCCCAAGTTTTTCAAGTGAAGAGATTGAATCTCTTAACAATTAATGACTTGCCAAAGTCACAAGTTGCTTGGAGGCTGAATAGAGAGTTCAACCACTATACATGTTTTCATCAGCTGCCTTACATTATCAGCTCAGCCTGATCGTTCCCATCCTGAAACTACAGCGTTTAATTACCATTCAGTCTGATTATCTCTCACCTGGCCTATTTGTTTTCTGAGCTTATTCCATCCCTTAACCATTATGACACCCCCAACTTTTCCACTAATTGATCTCTATTTTTTCTGAATCCTTATTAACAGTCAAGACTACAAACTTTGTTTTAATGCTTAATTAATCAAGGGAGTATAGAGAAAGCACGACCTTTGCTGACACCCAAGGGATTACAGGATTCCTCGCTGCAGAAATCAACCAAATGAAGAAATCGAACCCTTGGGGGTTAACAGCTGGGGTCCACATGGATGCAACAGAACCATATCATCCTGCAGTGAGGATCACAGTTTAACAAGCCCAACCTTTACACCTGGAACTTCAAAGCATCTCTTAAATATGAACATATAACCTTTGAAGAAAACATTTTTTTTTTTTGAGACAGAGCCTCAAGCTGTTTTCTGGATAGAGTGCCATGGCATCACAGGTCACAGCAACCTCCAACTCCTGGGCTCAAGCGAGTCTCCCGCCTCTGCCTCCCAAGTAGCTGGAACTACAGGTGCCCACCATAACGCCCAGCTATTTATTTATTTTTTTGGTTGCAGCTGTCATTGTTGTTTGGCGGGCCCGGGCTGGATTAGAACCCGCCAGCTCAGGTGTATGTGGCTGGCACCTTAGCCGCTTGAGCCACAGGCGCCGAGCCCTGAAGAAAACATTTGATCTGAAAGGCAGGATTCAAACCAAACAAACAAACAAAAAGGCAATTCAAGGTAAACAATGCAGAGAACAGAAGAAAAAAAATTAATTATAATAAATGCCTTTAGAGAGGTAAGAGATTTTTGCATCCATGAAATAAGAAAATTCAGAGAACAAAAATGACCTCTGAGAAATTAAACATATGATAATATAAATGAAAAAAAAGTTGTGAAATAGTTGAAAGATAAACTAAGAAAGCGTCCCAGAAATTAGAACAAAAATGACAAAGAAATGGGGAAAAAAGAGAAATGTTGAGAAAATCAGTGAATTGGATCTTAATTTTTCTCTGCATCAATGAGAATAGCAGAAGGAATGCCTGGGTGACGCCTGGCCCATCCAAATGGGATCAGAGGGTGGCACCTGTGGCTCAAAGGGGTAGGATGCTGGTCCCATATGCCCGAGGTGGGGAGTTCAAACCCAGCCCCAGCCAAAAAACTGCCAAAAAGAAAAAAAAAAAAAATGGGATCAGAGACGTAAAGGGTTCCAGGAAAGATGTCACCAAAAGGAAATTGCTTGATGAATTTGAGTGTGCCAGGATATTTACACTTTTGATAGAAACTATGGAGATGGGTTGGTGTTGTGTACACTGAAGACTGAGCAAGTTAAACCAACACAACTTTAACTTCAGGAAAAACAAAAAAGAAATTATTCATAATATGCAATAAATGTTGATCTATAAAAGTGTATAACAAATACACTGGAAAGGAAGGAGGCACCTATTTAAATTATCTTCCAATGTCAATAGATAACTGAAAAATCAAGAAATAATAGCATTGTGATGTCATTTGGAAATCTGACGATAAGTAAAATTAGTGACAAAACAAATTATAAATTGTCCCTGATAAGCAGAAACCAAGGTGGAAAGGGAAAAGCTAGGGCTTGATCTTTTTCATTAGAAAGTTTGGGAAACTATTGTATTTATCTAACCTAAGATGCCATTAGCTGAAAGTCACGTTACTATTTTGTCACATTATTATTCTTTATGAATTTCTAAGAAAGAAAACTCTACCAATTAAATAAAAGCATAGATGCTTTTACTATGATTATAAAATGTATCTTGACTTCAAAGATAACCGTAAAAAAGAGTTTAGGGTTGCTGTGAAGTATGATGCCACGGCACTCTACCCAGAATGATGGAGTAAGACCATGTCTCAAAAAATAAATAAATAAAAATAAAAAGTAAATAGTAAAAGCCTCAAAGCAACATATACATAAATTATTACAGAATTAAATATATAAATATAAATGTCTGCATTCCCAACTGCCGCACCCACGGCACCACAGCCGTAGTGAGGCGGCGCTGTCCGCGTTTTAGAACGCTGGTAAGGAGGCTTGTGCTCCACGGAGCTTCGCCCCCAGCGACCCCTGCACAAACGGCATCAGAAACGGTGCTCTACGTGCCAAGTCACCCGCAGGAGCTTGAACGACCGTGGCAGCCTTTAAAATTTATTACTTTGTTTTTCTTTAGCATAGGTCTGTGTGCTCTGACACTAATCACAATGTACTTTCTCAAAGCTGAACCCATCACACTACAGGATAAGATAAGGCACGAGCCTGCTAGACTCAGAGCCGCCTATAAGTCAGGCACTAAAACGTTTAAGTAATAAATACCAATGATTTAGGAGTAAAACAATTTCACAACCATGAGCGGTACTGTTTATTTTAGGTATGCTTTTAACTGCTATCAATTACGAACAGAGACAAAATAATTACATTGTTAAAAATATCTAAAACAATTAGAGCTTACCTAAACACGAAAACTGCAACCTAAGGAAAAAATTTGTAACTTTCCCAGTAATTCAGAACGACCCTTGTGTAACCCATGACGCCCCTGCCTGTGAGCAGAAGTGTATAAGTACTTGCATAAGTTTCACAGTAAAATTACAGCTGCATACTTCACCCGTGGTGTGCCAGACTGTCTTTCCTGCGCCGACCTCTCAACTTTCCTCGTTCCTTCTCCCTGCTCCCCCTCGGACTGAAGCCCACCGACAGGGTGGTCCGCAGCACCCAACTATGGCTTGATATTTCCAATTAATCTGAAAACCTGTGTCTTTATATCTGCTATATAGATAGTGATCTCCTTGAAGGAGGAGACCTCTTATCCAGATGCTCACCACATGGGGGATACTGAGGGAATAGCTATTTAAAGATAAATGGAATACTAAAATAAGGTTGGCAGACTGGACATGTGATTTTCAGGAAAGATCCTTTCATCACCTTTACTCTCCTTCTCAAAAGAAGAAAGAAATTCCATTGAACACAATTCTTTCATCATAGCAGTAACAGGCGAAAGAGTCTCTACTGATAGACTTGTAGGAGTTAGCTGGAGAAGCAATAAAGATTTATTGAAAAATTAACAAAAACTTCAACCCTAAGGTATGGTTATATGTAGGGAGGTTTTGAAGGTCAATTCTCTATATCTTAGTGACAGATTGTTCAGTCATCGTTTTTTCCTCTGATGCTGTGATGCTCTGGAAATGAAAGAACTATTTGGGCTGGGTTCTATGGCTCATGCCTGTAAATCTCAGCACTCTGGAAGGCTGAGGCTGGTGGATTGCCTTGAGCTCACAGGTTCAAGACCAGCCTGAGCAAGAGCGAGACCTCGTGTCTAAAAATAGCCTGGTATTGCGTTGGGCGCCTGTAGTCCCAGCTAGTCGGGAGGCTGAGGTTATGAGAATCACTTGAGCCCAAGAGTTTGAGGTGGCTGTCAGCTATGATACCACAGCACTCTACTCAGAGCAACAAAGTCAGACTCTGTATCAAAAAAAAAAAAAGTGTTCCCTTCTCTCCACATCCACACCAGCACCTGCAGTTTTGAGTCTTCGTGACATGGGCCATTCTCACTGGGATTTGATGATATCTCAGGGTGGTTTTGATTTGCATTTGTCTGATGATTAGGGACGATGAGCATTTTTTCATATGTTCATTAGCCATTCATCTATCTTCGTTAGAGAAGGTTCTATTCATCTCTCTTGCCCAGTGATCTAAGGTATTGCTGGCTCTTTTTATGTTTATTAATTTGATACAACCTTTTTGGAAGGCAGTATGGAGAACCCTCAAAGAACTCAAGCTAGATCTCCCATTTGATCCTACAGTCCCATTGCTGAGCATCTACCCAGAAGGAAAAACATTCCTTTACCACAGGGACACTTGCACTAGACTGTTTATTGCAGCTCAATTTACAATCACCAAAATGTAGAAACAGCCTAAATGCCCACCAACCCAGGAATGGATTAACAAGCTGTGGTATGTGTATACCATGGAATACTATTCAGCCACTAAAAAAAGATGGAGACTTTACATCTTTCCTATTAACCTGGATGGATTTGGAACACATTATTCTTAGTAAAGCATCACAAGAATGGAGAAACAAAAATCCTATGTACTCAATTCTGATATGAGGACAATTAAGGTCCTAGTACATGGTGGGGGTTGAGGGTGTGGTATGGAGACAGCTGAGAAAAGGAAAGAGGGAGCGGGTAGAGGGACAAGGGTGGGTGGTACACCTTTTGGGGGTGGGACACAATTATAAGAGGGTCCTTATCTAACAAAAGCAATCAGCATAACCTGGTTCTGTGTATCCTCAATGAATGCCTGACAATAAAAAAGAAAAGACCTATTTGACAAACAATAACACTTACTTTCCCAAACTGCTGATTAATTATGTTTACTATCTCTGAATCACAACATAGCCAGCTACTGAGAAGGGGAGTTGCTGTTGAGGCCTGAGGAGTTTTTCTTGTTTTCTTCTAACAAGTACATATTCCCCCATGTCAAGTTTTTTATTTTCAACTTCGTTGCTTTACTTAGCCACTCACATTTTTCTCTTATGTCATGAAGCTTTATGGTAAATACTGTTTTTTATGTTTTATAAAATGAAGGGGAAAAAAAGAAAATGTATAAGCATTTGGTAATGAAAAGGAAGATAAGTGTAATCGCTTAAAATTACAGTGGCACGAATCTATAGCATTTTGTCCTCGGAGGAAGCTATTGGAAGACAAAACTTGCCAATTCAAATATTTGCATAAGTTGGACCCTTGGAAATACCAGCTGTTACAATCTAATCACACCATCCAAAGTTTAAAGAGGCGTGTTTCCCCGCAAAAGCTATTTAAGGACTCATCACCCATAGCTCTAGGGTGCCAGCCACATACACTAGGGCTGGTGGGTTCAAACACAGCTCAGGCCTGCCTAACAACACTGACAACTACAACAACAACAACAAAAATAGCCGGGTGTTGTGGGGGTGCCTATAGTTCCAGCTACTGGGGAGGCAGGCTAAGGCAAGAGAATCGCTTAAGCCCAAGAGTTTGAGGTTGCTTTGAGCTATGATGCCACAGCACTCTACTGAGGGCAACATAGTAAGACTGTCACAAGGAATAAGAAATAGCCTCTATTTAAGCACAGTGTGTGAATATTCCCCTCATGATGGCGTGTGCTTGCATAATTAGTGTTTTTTCCCCTACTCCATCCCTCCAATCTTGAGTTAATATTAAATATTAAGAAAAGACATACAGGCTTGGCGCCTGTGGCTCAAGCAGCTAAGTCACCAGCCACATACACCTGAGCTGGCGGGTTTGAATCCAGCCTGGGGCCCACCAAACAACAATGACGACTGCAACCAAAAAATAGCTGGGCACTGTGGTGGGCGCCTGTAGTCCCCTACTTGGGAGGCTGAGGCAAGAGAATCTCTTGGGCCCAGAAGTTGGAGGTTGCTGTGAGCTGTGATGCCACAGCACTCTACCTAGGGTGACAGCTTGAGGCTCTGTCTCAAAAAATAAATAAAAAGAAAAGACATACGGTATGCTAAGAACCTAATTTGGTTAGCTGACAGATTCAGGAATCATGCCTTCTAATCCCGTTATTGGAATTTAAGAATGCTTTGGAGCCAATCACTGAGTTAAACTACTTGATTTCATTACCTGTTAAGGACATAACAGAACAAAAAAAGAAAAAAGAAAAGTCCCTGGGCGGCTCCTGTGGCTCAGCGGGTAGGGCGCCGGTCCCATATGCTGGAGGTGGCGGGTTCAAACCCAGCCCCGGCCAAAAAAAAAAACCACACACACACACAAAAAAAAGAAAAGTCCCTAAGTTTCTCCAGTGTAAAGTCTACACCAAACACCGAACTCCTAGGACTGCATGAACTCCATTCTCTAGGGCAATTAGTATTGTCCAAAACTTTAACAATCTTTCTATATTGCTTTTCCATCCTATTGTTACAAGTTTTTCCTTGTATTATACTGAAATTGGAAGCCTTTTTTGGTGACAGAGTGAGAAAAGTGTCTCACTCTGTCACCATGGGTAGAGTGCCATGGCGTGATTATAGCTCACAGCAACCTCAAACTCAGGCTCAAGCAATCTTCTTGCCCCAGTTTTTCTATTTTCAGTAGAGATGATATCTCGCTCTTGCTCAGGCTGGTCTTGAACTCCTGAGCTCAATCAATCCACCCACTCAGCCTCCCAGAGTCCTAGGGCTGGACACCTTATTGGCAATGGAGGATGATGGTGTCTTGAGATCATCTTAGGTGAATACTTATCAGCAGTGTGACACTGGGCAAGTGGCCTAATCATGAGAGGTTTGTTTCCTCCGTCTGTCAGAGGCTTCATCAAACGTCCTGTGAGTCAGAAGCCCAGAAGTTCAGCAGGGGCAGAGAAACCAGGAAGTCCAAACTGGAAATGTCGATGAGCTCCTTGAGGCCACTCTTGGGCCAGCTCCAGAGAGTAAAGCTCCCAGATGCTGTAGCCTTTATAAACATGGAGCACTCTCCCTCCAAACCCTGTGCACTCCCAGCTTTTCCTCCAGGAAACTCACCAGGCTCCCTTACGGTGGGAGGATGGGGAGAATCTAGAGCACGTGTCCCTGGCTCTCCAGTACTTTCCAAATCATGACATAATCAGAACATTTTAAAGTTATCCTTCTTGCCAATTCTTTCTGTATCCTCTATGAGCATCAAGGGAGTCAAGTCCCCTTCAACCCCCATACCATTTCTTTCCATAAAAAATAAATCTTTAGATTTTGGGAGCAAGATGGTGGCCGAGTAACAGCTTCCCTGCAACTGGGTATGGTGAGTCTAGGGAGACAAGAGTCCAGGCATCTCTGGCTGGTGGGATCTGCCTATAATCATCCCTGTGAGGATACAGGAAGTCAGCAAGGGACTTCTGGACCCCAAGAGGAGGACAAAAACAGTGGAAAACTGGCAAGTGGTTACATGTGTTCGATCGACCTAATCCTACCAGCAGTCGTAAGTACAAGCAGCAGTGAGACTGCAAACGGATAGGCCTTACCTGTGAACTGTTTTGGTGTTCTTGGACTTGGCACTCAGTTCAACTGCCTTGGGGAGAGCTTGAGAAGGAATGCAGAGAACTTTGGGCATTGTCTAGGGCCCCAGACTGAGCTGCTGAGCCGGAAAGACGAACAGTGTTCGGCTGTGGGCTGCAGGGAGCAATTGTGAGAGAACTGCCCTGGCAAGCTCCGCCCTCAGAGTCCCAGAGGAAGAATCTGGCTGGAGCTAGTAACCTAGTGACTGAGCAGCCTAAAGGCAGGGACTGAGCTGCCTTACAGCCTTAACACTCAGGGGCAGAGTGAGACTTGTTTTGGCACACTGGAGCCTCGGGTTGTTGCCCTGGGTAGAGTGCCGTGGCATCACAGCTCATAGCAACCTCAAACTCCTGGGCTTGGTGCCACCCAGACCACCATAAGAGCTGCGCCGTGACCCCTGACCAGCGACCTGCACCCACCGGGCCTCCACATGCCCTGACCAGGAACTGTGGGAGCTATGCAACCCTGCATCCTCCCTCCTGTACCCTGCCTGCCTCCACACTGGCCTGCTCGTCTGGCCAGGGACTCTGGTAGCAGCGTGCCCTCCAGAGCCCTCCCAGCCTCTACGCAGAGCACTTCTCCTGGCCAGAGACTGCTAGAGCCTTGGGCTCTCTGTGCCAAAGTCACTGGGTGCCAGGCACTCCCAGAACTATGCACACCACCTTCCGCCCTGTTGCTGGATCCAGGTGTGTCACACTCCAGAGCTGCTTCCACAGACAGAACTCTCTGGCTGGGGCAGCCCAGAGGAACAACACAGGGTCACTCCCTACAAATATCCAGCAACAATAGAGTGACCTCACTGGGGTCTAATCTTGGACAGACACCTCCCCAACTCTGAGGACAGCCAGAGGCAACGGTGAAAAATAATCATGAGGCAAAATCAACAGAAAAACTCTGGCAATATGAATAATCAGAGTAGATCAACTCCCCCGAGGATCAATGGGGCAGACACAGCACAAGATCCCATGCACAAACAAATAGCTGAGATGTCAGAAATCGAATTCGGAATCTGGATAGCAAATAAGATCAAATTAGAATTCCAAGCAGTAACCCAAAAGATATCTCAAGAATTCAACAAATTCAAAGACCAAATGACCAAAGATTTTGACACATTGATACAAGAAGCTGCAGCCCACAAAGATCTGAGAAACACAGTAAAACCCCTCAGTAACGGAATGGAGCAAGCAGAAGAAAGGATTTCTGACACTGAAGACAAAGCTTTTGAACGCCCCCAAAGTCTAAAAGAGGAATAGAAATGGAGGGCAAAAACAGATCACTCTCTCAGACAGCTCTGGGATAATTCGAAGAAAACAAATATTCGTATTATAGGGATCCCTGAAAGCGACAAAGTGGCTTTACAAGGCACAGAGTCTCTTCTGCATGAGATTATGAAGGAGAACTTTCCAGACATGCCAACGGATTCTGAAATACAGATAGGAGACAGACTCAGAACTCCAGCACAACTCAACCCAAACTAGACATCCCCCAGACACATCATAATCAATTTCATTAAAGTTAATATGAAGGAGAAAATTCTGAAAGCAGCCAGATGAAAGAAAGTCATCACCTAAAAGGCAAGAATATTAAAATGACTGCAGATCTCTCTGCTGAAAACTTTCAAGCTAGAAGAGGATAGTCATCGACTGTTAATCCCCTAAGACAAAATGACTTTCAACCCAGGATCCTGTACCCAGCTAAACTGAGTTTCATTTATGACGGAGAAATTAAATACTTCAATGATATTCACATGTTGAAGAAATTTGCCATAACTAAACCAACTCTCCAGGATATTCTCAGACCTATCTCCATTAAGACCAGCGTAATCCTCCACCACAAAAGTAAACCCACCCAGAAAATTTTGATCAAATTCCAACTTCCACAGTCACAAAAGGATTAAAAATGTCCACCAGACTCTCGAAAGGCCTATCAATATTCTCAATTAATGTGAATGGTTTAAATTGTCCTCTAAAGAGGCACAGGATGGATGACTGGATACAAAAACTCAACCCAGATATCTACTGCATACAAGAATCACATCTTACATTAAAAGACAAATGTAGACACAAGGTGTAGGGATGGTCATCTATACTCCAGGCAAATGGAAAGCAGAAAAAAACAGGCATTGCAATCCTATTCGCAGATGCAATAGGCTTTAAACCAACCAAAATAATTAAGGATAAGGATGGACACTTCGTATTTGTTAAAGATAATACTCAATATGATGAGTTTCAATTATTAATATTTATGCACAAAACCAGAATGCACCTCAATTTATAAAAGAAACTCTAACAGACATGAGCAACTTGATTTCTTCCAGTTCCATACTAGTTGGAGAATTTAACACCCCTTTAGTAGTGCTGAATAGATCCTCCAAAAAGAAGCTAACCAAAGAAATTTTAGATTTAAACTTAACCATTCAAAATCTGGATTTAGCATACATCTACAGATTTCGTCCCAACAAAACTGAATACATATTCTTCTCATCAGCCCACAGAACATACTCCAAAATCGACCACATTCTAGGCCATAAATCTAACCTCAGCAAATTTAAAAAAATAGAACTTATTCCTTGCATCTTCTCAGACCATCATGGAATAAAAGTTGAACTCAATAACAACAGGAACCTGCACACCCATACAAGAACATGGAAGCTAAACAACCTTATGCTGAAGGATAGATGGATTATAGACGAGATTAAGAAGGAAATCACCAAATTTTTGGAACAAAACAACAATGAAGACACAAATTACCAGAAGCTCTGGGATACTGCAAAGGCAGTCCTAAGAGGGAAATTTATAGCACTGCAAGCCTTCCTCAACAAAACAAAAGAGAGAAAGTTAATAACTTAATGGGACATCTCAAGCAATTGGAAAAGGAAGAACACTCCAACCCCAAACCCAGCAGAAGAAAAGAAATAACCAAAATCAGAGCAGAATTAAATGAAATTGAAAACAAAAGAATTATACAACAAATCAATAAATCCAAAAGTTGGTCTTTTGAAAAGATCAATAAAATAGATAAACCTTTGGCCAACCTAACCAGGAAAAACAGAGTAAAATCTCTAATTTCATCAATTAGAAATGGTAATGATGAAATAACAACAGATGCCTGAGAAATTAAAAAAAAAACTTTAACGAATACTACAAGAAACTCCACTCTCAGAAATATGAAAAGCTGAAAGAAATCAATCAATACCTAGAAGTACGCCACCTACCAAGACTTAGCCAGAATGAAGTGGAAATGTTGAACAGGCCTATAGCAAGTTCTGAAATAGCATCAACTAGACAAAATCTCCCTAAAAAGAAAAGCCCAGGGGCAGCGCCTGTGGCTCAGTGAGTAGGGCGCCAGCCCCATATGCCGAGGGTGGTGGGTTCAAACCCAGCCCCGGCCAAACTGCAACAAAAAAATAGCTGGGGGATGTGGCGGGCGCCTGTAGTCCCAGCTGCTCGGGAGGCTGAGGCAAGAGAATCACATAAGCCCAAGAGTTAGAGGTTGCTGTGAGCCGTGTGATGCCACGGCACTCTACCCCAGGGCAGTACAGTGAGACTCTGTCTCTACAAAAAAAAAAAAAAAAGAAAAGCCCAGGACCAGATGGCTTTACGTCAGAATTCTACCAAACCTTTAAAGAAGAACCACTACCTATATTACTAAACCTCTTCCAAAATATAGAAAAAGAAGGAATATTACCCAACATATTCTACGAAGTAAACATCACCTTGATCCCCAAACCAGGGAAAAACCCCACAAGAAAAGAAAATTATAGACCAATATCACTAATGAATATTGATGCTAAAATATTCAATAAGATCCTAACAAACAGAATCCAACAACACATCAAAAAAATTATACACCACGACCAAGTGGGATTCATCCCAGGGTCTCAAGCCTGGTTCATTATACGGAAATATATAAATGTAATTCAGCACATAAAGAAACTAAAAAATAAGGACCATATGATTCTTTCAATTGATGCAGAAAAAACTTTTGATAATATCCAGCATCACTTCATGATCAGAACACTTAAGAAAATTCATTCCTTAAATGAATAGAGGCCATCTACAGCAACCCGCAGCCAATATCATATTGAATGGAGTTAAATTGAAATCATTTCCACTTAGATCAGGAACCAGGCAAGGTTGCCCATTGTCTCCATTGCTCTTTAACATTGTAATGGAAGTTTTAGCCATTGCAATTAGGGAAGAAAAGGCGATTGAGGGTATCCACATAGGGTCAGAAGAGATCAAACTTTCACTCTTCACAGATGATATGATCGTATATAAGGAAAACACTAGGGATTCTACTACAAAACTTTTAGAAGTGATCAAGGAATACAGCAATGTCTCAGGCTACAAAATCAACACCCATAAATATATAGCCTTTATATATACCAACAATAACCAAGCTGAAAAAACAGTCAAGGACTCTATTCCTTTCACAGTAGTGCCAAAGAAAATGAAATAATTGGGAGTATACCTAACAAAGGATGTGAAAGATCTCTACAAAGAGAACTATGAAACTTTAAGAAAAGAAATAGCTGAAGATGTTAACAAATGGAAAAACATACCATGCTCATGGCTGGGAAGAGTCAACATTGTTAAAATGTCCACACTACCCAAAGCAATATATAATTTTAATATAATTCCTATTAAAGCTCCATTGTCATATTTTAAAGATCTTGAAAAAATAATACTTCGTTTTATATGGAATCAGAAAAAACCTCGAATAGCCAAAACATTACTCAGCAATAAAAACAAAGCTGGAGGAATCACACTACCAGAACTGAGACTGTACTATAAATCGATAGTGATCAAAACAGCATGGTAAAGGCACAAAAACAGAGAAGTAGATGTCTGGAACAGAATAGAGAACCAAGAGATGAATCCAGCTACTTACCATTATTTGATCTTTGACAAGCCAATTAAAAACATCCAGTGGGGAAAAGATTCCCTATTTAACAAATGGTGCTGGCTGAACTGGCTGGCAACCTGCAGAAAACTGAAACTGGACCCACACCTTTCACCATTAACTATAATAGACTCTCACTGGTTAAAAGATTTAAATGTAAGACATGAAACTATAAAAATACTTGAAGAAAGTACAGGGAAAACTCTTGAAGGAATCAGCCTGGGTGAATATTTAATGAGGAGGACTCCCCAGGCACTTGAAGCAGTATCAAAAATACACTACTGGGACCTGATCAAACTAAAAAGCTTCTGCACAGCTAAGAACATAGTAAGTAAAGCAAGCAGACAGCCCTCAGAATGGGAGAAAATATTTGCAGGTTATACGTCCGATAAAGGTCTAATAACCAGAATCCACAGAGAACTCAAACGTATTAGCAAGAAAAGAACATGTGATCCCATCTCAGAGTGGGCAAAGGACTTGAAGAGAAACTTCTCTAAAGAAGACAGACGCACGATCTACAGACACATGAAAAAAAGCTCATCATCCTTAATCATCAGAGAAATGCAAATCAAAACTACTTTGAGATATCACGTAACCCCAGTAAGAGTAGCCCACATAACAAAATCCCAAAACCAGAGATGTTGGCTTGGATGTGGAGGAAAGGGCACACTTCTACACTGCTGGTGGGAATGGACACTAATACGTTCCTGTGGAAGGATGTTTGGAGAATACTTAGAGACCTAAAAATAGACCTGCCATTCAATCCTATAATTCCTTTACTAAGTTTATACCCAGAAAACCAAAAATCACAATATAACAAAGACATCTGTACCAGAATGTTTATTGCAGCCCAATTCATAATCGCTAAGTCATGGAAGAAGCCCAAGTGCCCATCGTCCCACAAATGGACTAGCAAATTGTGGTACATGTATACCATGGAATATTATGCAGCCTTAAAGAAAGATGGAGACTTTACCTCTTTCATGTTTACATGGATGGAGCTGGAACATATTCTTCTTAGCAAAGTATCTCAGGAATGGAAGAAAAAGTATCCAATGTACTCAGCCCTACTATGAAGCTAAATTATAGCTTTCTCATGAAGGCTGTAACCCAACAATAGCACAAGACTATGAGGAAAGGGCCAAGGAAGGGGAAGGGAGGGGAGAGGTTAGGGTGGAGGGAGGGTAAACACCTACAGTGCATCTTAGAATGGGTACAGGCGAAACTTACTAAAGGCAGAATACAAATGTCTACATAGAATAACTAAGAAAATGCCGTGAAGGCTATGTTGAACAGTTTGATGAGAATATTTCAGATTGTATATGAAACCACCACATTGTACCCCTTGATTGCACTAATGTATACAGCTATAATTTAACAATACAAATAAATAAATAAATAAATAAATAAATAAATCTTTAGGCTTGGCGCCTGTAGCTCAAGTAGCTAAAGCGCCAGCCACATACACCTGAGCTGGCGGGTTCGAATCCAGCCCAGGCCCGCCAAACAACAATGATGGCTGCAACCAAAAAATAGCCAGGTGTTGTGGTGGGTACCTGTCGTCCCAGCTCTTTGGGAGGCTGAGGCAAGAGAATTGCTTGAGCCCAAGAGTTTGAGGTTGCTGTGAGCTATGATGCCATAGCACTCTGCCAAGGGTGCTGTATCAAAAAAAAAAAAGAGACTGTATCAAAAAAAAAAAAAAGTTAAACATGCAGCTTCAAGGTGAAAACCAACTTATCAGTACAATGTATTTTTTTTAGTTTTTGTCAATATTCCACGTCTGCTTTTCCCTTCTGAGATGCTGCTAATGTTCTGCCTAGGTAGTCTTCTTCTTTCCAGAGTTTTGCTTTGGTGATGTTGTGGGGAGTTCCAAAGGATGAACTTTTGCTTTTCATGCAATTCTTAATATAAAAAATTAAGATCCTGAAGGCTTTTGAATGTGCCCACGTGTTTGCTTTTCTAGGGCTCTTTATCCTTCTGGTGTCTTCCATTGGCCAAAGCAAGTCACAGGGACAGCCCGGCTCAAGGAACAAGGAAGCAAATCCCGGGGCTTGATTCCAGGAGCTGCACCGTCAGCTTCCAGGGGTGTGCACACCCGGAGGGATGGAGCAGTGTGGCTGCTTGCAGTTTACCACAGGGATGGGAAAACTATCCACCGGGATCCCAGCCTTTTAGTGGGAAGGACACTGAGACTTCTAGATTAGAGGCTAGTTATTTGCCAGAGGTCACACAGCCGTTAAATGGAAGGGCTTCTCTTCAGTTTGTTTCTTTTTTTTCTTCTTTCTTTCTTTCTTTTTTTTTTTTTTTGGAGACAGAGTCTCATTTTGTCACCCTCAGTAGGGTGCTGTGCTGTCATAGCTCACAGCAACCTCCGTCCAACTCTTCGCTTCAAGCAATCCTCTTGCCTCAGCCTCCTGCGTAGTTGGGACTACAGGTGCCCACCACACGCCCAGCTATTTTTTAGAGGTCCGGGGTCTCGCTCTAGCTCAGGCTGGTCTCAAACCTATGAGCTCAGGCAATTCTCCCGCCTTGGCCTCCCAGAGTGCTGGGATTATAGGCAAGAGCCACCACACCTGGGCCTTGGGGTTTGTTCCTATTTGTTCCTCTTCACGTTCTCTCCCAGGTGCTCCTGATCCCCACAATTTCCAGCACAGTGTATTGAAACCTAGCAGATATGAGATTAGTGACTAGCTACATTTTAAAGGGAAAAACTATACTAATTATTTACAACTTCTTACCCTGATACTCCACTCTTCAAGTGAAATATAAAGATTTATTTATTTTCAGACAGAGCCTCAAGCTGTCACCCTGGGTAGAGTGCTGTGGCATCACAGCTAACAGCAACCTCCAACTTCTGGGCTCAAGCGATTCTTCTGCCTCTGCCTCCCAAGTAGCTGCAGTTACAGGCACTCAACACGATGCCCAGCTATTCTTTAGAGACATGGCCTCACTCTTGCTCAGACTGGTCTCGAACTCCTGAGCTGAAGCAATCCATTCGCCTTAGCCTCCCAGAGTGTCACAATTACAGGTGTGAGCCATTGCACCTGGCCCCACGCTGGGTGTTTCTTTTTGGAATTTTGTTGTTGTTGTTGTTTGTTTATCGGGCCCAGGCAAGGCTGGAACCCATGATCATTGGTATGCTTGGCTGGCATGCCAACCACTGACCTATGGCTGTCAGCTTGTTTAACTTATTTACCCAAGCGATTAAATCCACAAAAAGTGCTAAATCTGTAAGACAGTTTTCATTGTCTGGCACAAATTTGGTATTTGATACTATAAATGATTGGTAACATGTCACAAGTCATAAAAATCCTTTCAACATTTGGCCTTACTCAGTCAAAAAGCAGATGATGTCGCCATAGTCAGCATCAACACTGCTAAGGAATTCCTAGAATTGGTAATAATTTGATCTTTGCCCCTTATGAAATATTCACAGTCTTCCTGATGATTTGCATGATGCTGTCTGTTTTTAATGCTATACTAAACCATTGTTTACTTTAAATAGGTAAATTGTATGATACGTAAATTGTATGATACGTAAATTGTACCTCAATAAAGCTGTTAAAAAAAACAGAAAAGCAAAAGAAAATCAAAAAAAGTCAGAGCTGCAGTGATTTGATGCAAATTAGATGATATGTCCCCACCAGCAGGCAGCTCCATGTGAATGTACACAGCACAGGCAGCAGAACAAAGTTTCATTTCAGCCCTTACTGGTGCCCTTCAACAGATGCTCTATTTTGTAAAGTCTTTGGCGTTCTCAAGGTTGTTCAGTGTTAGTGATCGCCCTTCTCTCTGGCTACTTTCCTAATCCTCGCTTCGTCTTTGGTGCTCTACAGTTTCACCACATCTGTTTAGAAAGAGATCTTACTTATCCCATCTGTACAGAGAATACCCTGTACAAAACACAATAAAGGTTCAAAGATGGAGGTGTTCCCTTCACAAGGCTGAAAATTTCAGTCTCTGGGGCAGTGCCTGTGGCTCAAAGGGGTAGGGTGCCAGCCCCATATACTGGAGGTGATGGGTTCAAACCCAGCCTTGGCCAAAAACTGAAAGAAAGAAAGAAAAAAAAAATTCAGGCTCTGGTATTTGTAATTTAGGCTGCAGTCCTTGTTTTTTGGATCACTGGGTGTGTGGCACAGTCCATACTTTTAACCAGATTTGAACAGAAGAATGGCAACGTGGCCCAGGTAGAAGTAGATGAAGCATTTGGTTTCATGTATCACGTAACTACCAAAGTTCCTCCCCACAAGGCGATGCCAGGTGGGATTGTACTTCTTGTCAAACTCCTTCTTGAGATGAGCCGCAATGCCCTTTTCTATATTATATTTCTCCAATGCCTGAGTAGCGCACTCCATGGAGTTCTGTTGCTTCTCTTCCAACATGTCTGCATTTTTGATCATGGCCTTTTGGTCGCACATGGTTACCAAAGAGATCTTCCTCTAGCTCAGGCTGGTCTCAAACTCATGAACTCAGGTGATCCACCCTCCTTGGCCTCCCAGAGTGCTGGAGTAACAGGCGTGAGCCACCGCATCTGGCTCTTTTTTTTTTTTTTGAGACTGAGTCTCACTCTGTCACCCTGGGTAGTATGCCATGGTGTCATAGCTTACTGCAACCCTAAACCTGGGACTCTGGGGCTCTAGATGCCCATCACCACACCTGTGTAGTTTTTTTTTCTATTTTTAGTAGAGACAGAGTCTCACTCTTTTTTTTTTTTTTAATTATTATTTTTTTTATTGTTGGGGATTCATTGAGGGTACAATAAGCCAGTTACACTGATTGCAATTGTTAGGTAAAGTCCCTGTTGCAATCATGTCTTGCCCCCATAAAGTGTGACACACACTAAGGCCCCACCCCCCTCCCTCCATCCCTCTTATTCAGGCTAATCTCAAACTCCTGAGCTCAAGCAACAATACCTGCCTCGGCCTCCTGGAGTGCTAGGATTATAGATGCAAGCCACCACACCCACCAATATCTTGTGATCATATAAGAAGCCTTAGAAAGCTTTCTTTAGAGAGATGATTTTGCCTTAGCTTGCATGCAGCACAGTTGGGACTTCAACAGGCTTGTTCTTCACAATTCTGGCTAATGCTAGAGACTCTGCTTCAGCCTTCTGCAGCAATGTTAGCATCTGATCACAGCATCCCTGGGCCTCAACCTTTTTGCTCATCTAGGTAGACTACCCAGTGGTCTGACTTGCTGCTGCAGCATCCTTATTTCTTCTTCTGCAGTCCTGGCTCCCCAGCTCCAGCCTGCTGGGATTACCCTAAACCCAACTCCCTTGTTTGTTACTCTGTGAGGGTGGAGGCCTGGAGAACTTATTTACCTTCCAAGTGACAGTGCCTCAAATAGTATGGCTTATTCAGAGTGTTAGTTGTAAAGTGCAAGGATATCTTCTTTTTCATGATATTATGAGTGAATGTTTCTAATTCTAAAAATAACTGATGAATTAAAAATGAAAATTAGTCCATTTTTAAGAGCTTGAAAGAAATAGAACTCAGCTCAAAGGCCATTATATGTAATTTTTGCATAAATGTTTATAAAAATTATTTCAAATTTTACTTTAAATATTTAAGTATAGGTCTGGCCCAGTGGCTCTCACCTCTAATCCTAGCACTCCAGGAGTCCAAGGCAGACAGATTGCTACAGCTCACAAGTTTGAGACCAGCCTGAGCAAGAGCAAGATCCTGTCTCTACTAAGAAATAGAAAACATCTTTCCAAAAGGAATGTATTAGTTTGCATTCCCACTAGCAGTGCAGAAGTGTTGTCTTTTCTCCACATCCACGCCAACATCTCTGGTTTGGGGATTTTCTGATGTGGGCTAATCTTACTGGAGTTAGATGGTATCTCAAAGTGGTTTTGATTTGCATTTCTCTGATGATTAAGGATGATGAGCATTTTTTCATATGTCTGTAGGCCGTGCACCTGTCTTCTTCAGAGAAGTTTCTCTTCAAGTCCCTGGCCCACACTGAGATGGGATCACTTGTTCTTTTCTTGCTAATATGTTTGAGTTCTCTGTGGATTCTGGTTATTAAACCTTTGTGGGAGACATAACCTGCAAATATCTTCTCCCATTCTGAGGGCTGTCTGCATATTCTTCTTAGCAAAGTATCTCAAGAATGGAAGAAAAAGTATCCAAGGTACTCAGCCCTACTACGAAACTAATTTATAAGCACCCACACTTCCAAATGGAAGCTATAACCCAGCTATATCCCAAGATGAAGGGGAAAGAGGAGAGGTAGCAGAGGGGTGGGGAGAATATGGGTGGAACAGATTTAACATGAAACAAGGGTACATGTTAAATCTACTAAGGGTAGAATATAAATATCTTAACACAGTAACTAGGAAAATGAAGTGAAGGCTATGTTAACCAGTTTGATGAAAGTATTTCAAATTGTATATAAAGCCAGCACATTATACCCCATGATTGAATTAATGTACACAGCTATGATTTAATAAAAAAAGATAGAAAGAAAAAAATAGAAAAACAGGCTCAGCGTCCGTAGCTCAGTGGTTAGTGCATCAGCCACATACACTGGGGCTGGCAGGTTCAAACCACGCCCAGGCCTGCTAAACAACAATGACAACTACAAAATAATAATAATAATAATAGCCTGATATTGTGGCAGGCACCTGTAGTCCCAGCTACTAGGCGGCTAAGGCAAGAGTTCCTTAGGCCCAACTTAAGCGCAAGAGTTTGAGGTTGTTGTGAGCTGTGACACCAGAGCACTCTACTGAGGGTGACATAGTGAGATTCTGTCCCAAAAAAAAGGATAAAAAGAAATAGAAAAACTAGCCGGCATTGTGGTGGGTACCTGCCATCCCAGCTTCTTGGGAGGCTGAGGCAAGAGGATCACATGAGCCCAAGAGACTGAGGTTGCTGTGAGCTATGATGACACCCACAGCACTCTACCCAGAGTGACAGAGGGAGACTGTCTCAAAAAAAGAAAGAAAGAAAAAACAAACAAACAAAAAGTTGACGTATAATGAAATTCCTAGCATTTCTTTGTGTCCTAATCATGACGGGGTGAGGTCTAGGGAAACCTGATGATAAGTAAAACTACGTATACATATGGGGTATGTTTTTAGAAATATTGCTACCTGGCCATTTTTAAGCCTGGTAATTTCAGGCCTAGTTCTAGCCCTTTTGAGTCCTTGATTAATTTTTCTCTTCCACATTCATCCTTGTAATCATGGCCAAAATTGAATTTGTTTGAGTAACAGAGAAATAATTATTACGTAAATAGGATTGTGTTGGGCATTAAGTGTTAGGTAAAAAGTGCTTGACTTTTTAAGGAAGTTCAGTCCTTATTTGGGGTACAGAACTCATTTTCCCATAATGTATTACACTAACACTAGTGTTTGGAGGTCAAATGACTTTGAGAAATTCTTTTCTTTTTTTTTTTTTTAATTTTAGAGACAGAGTCTCACTTTGTTGCCCTTGGTAGAGTGCCGTAGCGTCACAGCTCACAGCAACCTCCATCTCCTCGGCTTAGGCAATTCTCTTGCCTCAGCCTCCCCAGTAGCTGGGACTACAGGCACCCGCCACAACGCCCAGCTATTTTTTTGTTGCAGTTTGGTCGGGGCCGGGCTTGAACCCACCACCCTCGTATACAGGACCAATGCCCTACTCACTGAGCAACAGGCACTGCCCGACTTTTAGAAATTCTTATTACAGTATTATTCTCCCAGAGACTTACTGTGCAAATTAGCACATTATGGTCCAAAAAAATCCTACTATAAAACCTTTTCTTTGGGGAATATTGCTCAGAACTTTCAGTGTCCCATAGAACAAGAGTTCCATGATACATTTTGTGAAATAGCACTGTAAATGATTAATAAAAAATATATACTTATATTGCTGATAAAATGTGTTACCCTAGGCCAGATGTATAAGGAAGTTGGTATTTCTTGACAAATCTTTTAGTGTTAAAATAAATAGCGCTAATAGTAGAACCGAAGATGGAAAAGTATCAGGAGGGGACTTGAAAGATCTTTTAGCCACCTGGTCTTATTAGTCCATAAAAACACTTTTTAAAACTTCATTGGGTATGTTACCTTCAGGCGGTAGAATACAAATAAAAAACAAATATTTTAAAAGACTTGACACAAGTTCCCATCCAAAGGAAGTGTTGTTTTCTATAATTTGTTCTTATTCCTCTACTTTCATCCCAGTAATGGCCTAATGACGAAGTCATAATGTGGTTTAATTTATTTTGATTTATTTACTTGTTTTTTTCTACCTCTTCTAACATCTTAAAAATAATATTTTTACATGTTGTATTTGGTAATGAGAGTTATGAGAAAGACAAGAAAAGGAGATATATTACCTTCGGGCTTGAAAGGTGATTCCTCCTGTAGTCAATTATCTAAATGTCTGCAGAGGTAAAGTGACCACTCAATCAGAACACGGACTCGCAAGAGGAAAAGAAATCAATCTTTTTAAAACTTTGTAAACAAATCATACATGGAAAGAAATCAAAATTTTCTGTGTTTAAATTTTTATTGCCAAACTAATACATATTTACTGTAGAAATTTTTAAAAATATAGAAAAGGACAAAAATAAAATAAAAATCACCAGAAATAAACAGTGAGCATTCAGGTGGGGATCCTTAGAGTCATAGTTATGTATAGTGATGTGTAGATTTAACCTCGTTTTTGTTTTTTAACATGAGAATTCAAACCCCCCTTCTTTTTCTATTTTTGAAGAAAGGAATCTACCCTTTTGTGAAGGAGGACATGTAGCACACTCCCACACCCCCACACACACACCACATACACACACACACACACACACACAGACCACAGGAACACACATGCACGCACACACCCACACACACCTCTACACACACACATGCACACACCCCCACACACATCTGTACACACACACACCTCCCACACACACAACCCCATATACACACATACACACACACATGCACTTACACACCCCCATACACACCACACACATCTCTACACACCTCACACACAGACCACACACACGCACACATACACACACACACATACCACACACACACCCCCACTCACACCTCTACACACACACACCACACACACACACCCCCCACACACACATATCAAAATGAAAGCATTTTTTCTCTTCAAGGAAGATTTGAAGCCTAGGGCCTTTTTTCCCTTGAAGAAAGAAGAACCTATATTTGTGATTTTTAAGGACTTGGATTGAAAACAATTTCTCTGTGACCTTATAGCTTAATAACATTAAAAACTAAAATGGAACTGCAGATTGCTCAACAAGCCCTCTCTTGGAATAATAAATTGCTCAAATGTGCAAACCTCTCACTTACCAAGCCACTGTTTCCTTTCTCAGATTTCCTTCAAGGGCCCGGTGTGGTGGCTCACATCTGTAATCCCTAAGGTGGGGAGGCTAAGGTGGGTGGATTGCCTGAGCTCGCCAGCCTGAGCAAGAGCAAGACCCCTGTCTCTACAAAAAATAGAAAAGATTAACCAGGTCTTGTGGCGGGCACCTGTAGTCCCAGCTACTCGGGAGGTTGAGACAAGAGGATCACTTGAGCCCAAGAGTTTGAGGTTGCTGTGAGCTATGATGTCCAGCACTCTACTGAGGGTGACAAAGTGAGACTCTGTATACGTGAATTTGAGATTTTTTTCCAATTTAGGACCAAAGAGTTTTAAGTAATAGAGAAAGGAAATTATTTTTAAAAACTCAATTATCTTAGGCTCAAGCTATGTTATTTCTTGTCCATGGAAATTCTCTACTCGTGTGTGACTGTAACAGAGCGGGTCAGTCTATGGAATATTTCACTACTGATGTGTAGTTCTTTACTTTTAGGGCACAGGAGTTTCAACAGCCAGAGTGGATGTTCTGCGATGTTATATAAAGAAGGTTACTCTTGGAACCAGAAGACCTGAATTCTCCTTCCAGTTCTGCTGCCTCCTAGAAGGGGGTCTATTCACAGATGTTGTTTCATTCCAAAAAAGATTTGAATGGAAGCTAAGAAGTCTTGTTTTGTTTTGTTTTGTTGCAGTTTTTGGCTGGGGCAGTTTTTGAACCCGCCACCTCTGGCATATGGGGCCAGCGCCCTACCCCTTTGAGCCACAGGTGCCACCCTTGTTTTGTTTTATTATCTTTCATTTTATTGCACTTCATAATAGTGCGTTTCTTTACAAATTGAAGGTTTGTGACAACCCTGTATCTAACAACACCATTTTTCCAATAATACATAACTTTGCATCTCTGTGCCACATTTTGGTAATTCTCACAATATTTCAAATTTTAAATTAATATTATATCTATTTTGGTGATCTGTGATTAGTGATCTTTGATGTTATTATTGTAATTGTTTGGGGGCAGCACAAACTGTGCCCCTATAACACGGCAAACTGGAACACTTCACAAATTTGCATGTCACCCTTGCACAGGGGCTGTGCTAACCTTCTTCGTGTTGTTCCAACTTTCAGTGTATGTGTTGCCCAAACGAGCTCAAAGCTGAGAAGCTGTAACCAAAGTTGAGCTTGGTTTCACCAGGTCTTTGTATTTTATTTAGTAAAATGAGAACGCTGAAATCCATTCTTCTATAATTTCTTCCATGCACTTCTTTTCATCGTCTTTTGTGGTGTCCAGAGTTTAGTGACAGTTAAGCAGAAATAAGTGACAGTGAGGCACTTGTCAAATGCTCTAAAAGTTTTGTGGCTTGAAACATTTAGTATTATTAAGACTTTCTCATAAAATCCATAGCAAAATCTCATCTTATAGAGTGGCATCTGAGCTGACATGCCAGTTTTACAGAACAGAAACAACTGCAGCACTGTACAGATTCACGTCTGTCAGACGCCCACACCAACACGCTATGGCAGTAAGCGGGGCCCTTATGCTCCCATGTACGGCATGAACTCTCAGGTGTCTAGTTAGCAGCCTGGCTGGTTTAACATGCTCCACTAGCTCTCCCTGATAGGAAAAGTTGCTGAGAAATGTAAAATTGCACATGAAGTTTATGGCCACCCTGTATATTTGATCTTTTCACCTGTTTACATTTTCTTCTCCTCCCTACTCACGCAGGCAATTAGAACACCCACTCTCTGATCTCTGAAAGTCAAGATGACATAAAGGAAAGTGAGAGAGGACAGTGGGCAAACTAAGGGAGTAAAATAACTTTCTTTTTTTTAATGGTCTCTCCTCACAAGACAGCAAAGCTTTATCTTTTAAGACGTGTGTTCTGGGTTTCTTGAAAGAGCACTGTGGCCTTTGTCGACAGCGTAGGGAATGATCCCAGGGATTGGAATATCCTCAGTGACTATCAAGCACAGCCTGGTGAGAGGAGAGGGCACAGGAGGAGCAAGGGGAGGGTACTTTTCTTTTTCTCTTCACAATTCATCTTGCTTCCATTAGAAGGCATTTCAACATCTTTGACCTTCTTTGTGGCTCTTGCTATATGTTGGCAGGTTAAATCAATAGTCAGCAGTAAAATAAGATTTCCTTTATAGGCAAAAAACTTCATAACAACCTGCCCTGTAAGCACAAATCTGAAGAGCTATGAAAGGCCAGATCATAAAATTCCATCTACAGGGATGTTGTGAAACGTCAACTTCACAAATCCCAGTACTTCCTTCGGAAATAGAGGACCCAATTCTACCCCCTTTCCCCAGTCCAATCCTTCATCAACTGATGTCTCTTCTACCTCCAAAATATATCTCCAGTCTATCCATTTCTCTGTCTCCACCACCAGTATCCTAGTTGAAGCTATTCACATCTCCTGCCAGAAAGACTGCAACAGCCTCCTGTCTGCAAAATGTATTCTCGTTCCCATTCAATCCATTCTCCATACAAGTGCAAAGCTGGTCTTTTAAAAATGTAAATATTGATATTTTGATATTCCCTTCATTAAAACCCTCTAGCGGCTTTTTTTTTTTTTATTAAATCATAGCTGCGTACATTGATATCATCATGGGGCATCATTCACTAGCTTTACAGACCATTTACCAAGTTTCACATATACCCTTGTAAGATGCACCCCTGGTGTAATCCCACCAATCCCCTTCCCTCTACCCACCTCCCCCTATTCTTAGGTTGTAACTGGGTTATAGCTTTCATGTGAAAACCCTAAATTAGTTTCATAGTAGGGCTGAGTACATTGGGTACTTTTTCTTCCATTCTTGAGATACTTTATTAAGAAGAATATGTTCCAGCTCCATCCATGTAAACATGAAAGAGGTAAAGTCTCCATATTTCTTTAAGGCTGCATAATATTCCATGGTGTACATGTACCACAATTTATTAATCCATTCGTGGATCGATGGGCACTTGGGCTTCTTCCATGACTTAGCAATTATGAATTGAGCTGCAATAAACATTCTGGTACAAATATCTTTGTTATGATGTGATTTTTGGTCTTCTGGGTATATGGCCAGTAGAAGGATTACAGGATTGAATGGCAGATCTATTTTTAGATCTCTAAGTGTTCTCCATATCTCTTTCCAAAAGGAATGCATTAATTTGCATTCCCACCAGCAGTGCAAAAGTGTTCCCTTTTCTCCACATCTGCGCCAACATCTCTGGTCTTGGGATTTTGTGATATAGGCTAGTCTCACTGGAGTTAGATGGTATCTCAAAGTAGTTTTGATTTGCATTTCTCTGATGATTAAAGATGATGAGCATTTTTTCATATGTCTGAAGGCCACATGCCTGTCTTCTTCAGAGAAGTTTCTCTTCAAATCCCTTGCGCAGCCTGTGATGGGATCCCTTGTTCTATTCTTGCTAATGCATTTGAGTTCTCTGTGGATTCTGGTTATTAAACCTTTGTCAGAGACATAACCTGCAAATATCTTCTCCCATTCTGAGGGCTGTTTGCTTGCTTTACTTACTGTGTTCTTGGCTGTGCAGAAGCTTTTTAATTTGATCAAGTCCCAGTAGTGTATTTTTGAAGCTGCTTCAATTGCCCGGGGGGTCCTCCTCATAAAATACTCGCCCAGCCCGATTTCTTCAAGGGTTTTCCCTGCACTCTCCTCTAATATTTTTATAGTTTCATCTTTTAAGTTTAAATCTTTTATCCAGTGAAAGTCTATCTTAGTTAATGGTGAAAGATGTGGGTCCACTATCAGTCTTCTACAGGTTGCCAGCCAGTTCACCCAGCACCATTTGTTAAATAGGGAATCTTTTCCCCACTGAATGTTTTTAATTGGCTTATCAAAGATTAAATAACGGTAAGTAGCTGGATTCATCTCTTGGTTCTCTATTCTGTTCCAGACATCTACTTCTCTGTTTTTGTGCCATACCATGCTGTTTTGATCACTATTGATTTGTAGTATAGTCTGAGGTCTGGTAGCGTAATTCCTCCTGCTTTGTTTTTATTTCTGAATAATGTCTTGGTTATTCGAGGTTTTTTCTGATTCCATATAAAACGAAGTATTGTTTTTTTCAAGATCTTCAAAGTATGACAGTGGAGCTTTAATAGGGATTGCATTGAAATTATATATTGCTTTGGTTAGTATAGACATTTTAACAATATTGATTCTTCCCAGCCATGAGCATGGTATGTTTTTCCATTTGTTAATATTTTCAGCTATTTCTTTTCTTAGAGTTTCATAGTTCTCTTTATAGAGATCTTTCACGTCCTTTGTTAGATAAATTCCCAAATATTTCATCTTCTTTGGCATTACTGTGAATGGGATAGATAGAAAAAACTTAACTGTTTTTTCAACTTGACTGTTGTTGGTATATATAAAGGCTACCGATTTATGAATGTTGATTTTGTAACCTGAGACGCTGCTGGATTCCTTGATCACTTCCAAAAGTTTTGTAGTAGAGTCCCTAGTGTTTTCCAGATATACTATCATATCATCTGCGAAGAGCGAAAGTTTGATCTCTTCTGACCCTATGTGGATACCCTTGATCGCCTTTTCTTCCCTAATTGCAGTGACTAAAACTTCCATTACAATGTTAAAAAGCAATGGAGACAATGGGTAGCCTTGTCTGGTTCCTGATCTCAGTGGAAATGATTCCAATTTAACTCCATTCAATATGATATTGGCTGTGGGTTTGCTGTAGATGGCCTCTATCGGTTTAAGAAATGTCCCTTCTATGCCGATTTCCTTAAGTGTTCTGAACATGAAGGGATGCTGGATATTATCAAAAGCTTTTTCTGCATCAATTGAGAGAATCATATGGTCTTTGTTTTTTAATTTGTTTATGTGCTGAATTACATTTATAGATTTACATATATTGAACCAGCCTGGAGATCCTGGGATAAAACCGACTTGGTCATGATGTATAATTTGTTTGATGTGTTGCTGGATTCTGTTTGTTAGGATCTTGTTGAATATTTTTGCATCTATATTCATTAGTGATATCGGTCTATAATTTTCTTTTCTTGTTGGGTCTTTTCCTGGTTTGGGGATCAGGGTGATGTTTGCTTCATAGAATGTGTTGGGTAGTCTTCCTTCTTTTTCTACATTTTGGAACAGGTTGAGTAATATAGGTACTAATTCCTCTTTAAAGGTTTGGTAGAATTCAGACATGAAACCATCTGGTCCTGGGCTTTTCTTTTTAGGGAGGTTTTGTATGGTTGATGCTATTTCCAAACTTGATATGGGCCTGTTCAACATTTCCACTTGATTCTGGCTAAGTCTTGGAAGGTGACATGCTTCCAAGTATTGGTCAATTTCCTTCAGATTTTCATATTTCTGAGAATAAAGTTTCTTGTAATATTCATTAAGGATTTTTTGGATTTCTGAGGAGTCTGTTGTTATTTCATCTTTGTTGTTTCTGATTGATGAGATTAGAGATTTTACTCTTTTTTTCCTGATGAGATTGGCCAAAGGTTTATCTATTTTATTGAGCTTTTCAAAAAAACAGCTTTTTGATTTATTGATCTGTTGTATTATTCTTTTGTTTTCAATTTCATTTAATTCTGCTCTAATTTTGGTTATTTCTTTTCTTCTACTGGGTTTGGGGTTGGAATGTTCTTCCTTTTCCAGTTGCTTGAGATGTCCCATTAAGTTATTAACTTCCTCTCTTTCTGTTTTCTTAAGGAAGGCTTGCAGTGCTATAAATTTCCCTCTTAGAACTGCCTTTGCAGTGTCCCAGAGGTTCTGATAGTTCATGTCTTCATTGTTGTTTTGTTCCCAAAAGTTGGCGATTTCTTTCTTAATCTCATCTCTTACCCAGCTATCATTCAGCATAAGGTTATTTAACTTCCGTGTTTTTGTATGAGTATGCAGATTCCTGTTGTTACTCAGCTCAAGTTTTATTCCATGGTGGTCCAAGAAGATGCAAGGAATAATTTCTGTTCCTTTAAATTTACTGAGGTTAGACTTGTGACCTAAGATGTGATTGATTTTGGAGTACGTTCCATGGGCTGATGAGAAGAATGTGTATTCAGTTTTGTTGGGATGAAATGTTCTGTGATGGCTGCTAAATCCAAATGTTGGATGGTTAGGTTTAAATCTAAGATTTCTTTGCTCAGCTTCCTGCTGGAGGATCGATCCAACACTGCCAAAGGAGTGTTGAAATCTCCAACGATTATGGAGCTGGAGGAAATCAAGTTGCTCATGTCTGTTAGAGTTTCTCTTATAAATTGAGGTGCATTCTGGTTGGGTGCATAGATATTAATAATTGAGATCTCATCATATTGAGTATTACCCTTAACAAATATGAAGTGACCATTCCTGTCCTTCCTTACTTTTGTTGGTTTAAAGCCTATTGTATCTGCAAATAAAATTGCAACACCTGCTTTTTTCTGATTACTATTTGCCTGAAATATGGACGACCATCCTTTCACCCTGAGTCTATATTTGTCTTTTAAGTTAAGATGTGACTCTTGTATGCAACAAATATCTGGCCTGAGTTTTTGTATCCAATCAGCTAACCTATGCCTCTTTAGAGGACAGTTTAAGCCGTTCACATTAATGGAGAATATTGATAAGTCTGGTGAAGTTTTGGATATCGAGTTTTTCAAAAGTCCAGTGGGCATTTTTAATCCTTTCGCCAGTGTGGAAATTGCAGTTTGATCTGAAGTTTCTGAGTGAGTTTACTTTTGTGGTATAGGATTGGGTTGGTCATTATGGAGGATAGGTCTGAGAATATCCTGAAGAGCTGGTTTTGTTATGGCAAATTTCTTCAACATATGAATGTCATTAAAGTATTTAATTTCTCCATCATAAATGAAACTCAGTTTAGCTGGATACAAGATCCGGGGTTGAAAGTTATTTTGCTTTAGGAGATTAAAAGTCGGTGACCACCCTCTTCTGGCTTGAAAAGTTTCAGCAGAGAGATCTGCAGTCATTCTAATATTCTTGCCTTTGAAGGTCATGGTTTTCTTTCTCCTGGCAGCTTTGAGGATTTTCTCCTTCATATTAACTTTAGTGAAGTTAACTATGATATGCCTGGGGGACATCTTATTGGGGTTGAGTTGTGCTGGGGTTCTGAAGCTGTCCACTATCTGAATTTCAGAATCTGTAGGCATGTCTGGAAAATTCTCTTTCATAATTTCATGCAGAAGTGCCTCTGTGCCCAGCGAGGCCACTTCATCTGTATCTGGAACCCCTATGATTCGGACATTTGCCTTCTTCGAATTATCCCAGAGCTCTCAGAGAGAATGATCCATTTTTGCTCTCCATTTCTCTTCCTCTTTGAGAGTTTGGGAGCATTCAAAGGCTTTATCTTCGATGTCAGAAATCCTTTCTTCTGCTTGCTCCATTCTGTTGATGAGGGATTCTACTGTATTTTTCATATCTTTGAGGGCTGCAAATTCTTGCTTCAGTATGTCTAAGTCTTTGGTGGTTTTGTCTTTAAATTCATTAAATTCTTGAGACAACTTTTGAATTTCTCCTCGAATTCCTAATTCCACTTTGTTAATCTTGTCTGCAATCCAAATTCTGAATTCGATTTCTGACATCTCAGCCAGTTGTTTATGAATGGGATCGTCAATTGCATCTGCCATATCTTTCCTTGGGGGGGTTGATCTATTCTGATTATTCATGTTACCAGAGTTTTTCCGCTGATTCTGCCCCATGGTTGTTTTACTCCCTCTGATTTTTTCCCCTGGGGCTTTGTCTAGGGCCTGTACAGTGTTGTGGCCTGAGAAACTGGGGCCCTGTCTGGTGTGGTGGGGCTAAGTGGTTCTGTCTTGTTTTCAGCTGGTTTCTGTTCCACCCTAGTGAAACAGATACTTTGGATTGAAGTCTCAGCTGTGGAGAAATATCAGCAATTAAGTCACCCTGCCCCCCACCAGCAAACAATTGGAAAAGAAAAATCAAACCTTCCTACCACCGTGCACCCAGGGCACCCACCACCTGATTTGTCCTCAGGTGATTGGTTCAGTTCAAAAAGGTCCAAATCAATTGTCTCAGTCTGCACCTGTCTCAGGTGAGAGAGTTTACAAGGTCTCTGGGAACTGGATCACAGGGGTCTGGTGACTACTCTGGTGTGGCTTGCTCCAGTGCTGCGTGGAGTCAGTAGAATCCATCCAGCCAATAAATCAGTCTGGGAAGGTTGCTGCCTCCTTCCCCACCTTGCCTCACTTCACATCCAGTCACTGATAGCCCTGCAGTTGGCTGACCCAGTTGCCTGTAGTGAATCGGTACTCCAAGAGTTTGTACCTGCCTGAATCACAAGGAAGTCTGCCAGGCCACTGCAGTCTGCCTCTCTCCAGCAGGAGGAGGTGAGGCCTGACAACCTCGGGCGCTTGATGAAGGTTGAGGGGTTTTCACTCAGGTCCAGTCTCGCCCCTGATTAATGTTACTGACAGAACAGAACAGAACAACTCTGTGGTTCCCCTGCAGAAGAGAAGATGAATTGAGCTCCAAATCAGCTTGTCTTTGCTCTTGTATTGTCTATAGGCTGACAATCCCCTGAGGGCCAGGTGCGTCTTAGGTTTAGTAAAGTGGACCTCTGGGTCAGTCCCCATCCTGGGAGTTTCCCTGGTTTGCAAGTTGGAGTTGCCTCAGGCAAACTCAGAGTCTCTGGTTGCCCAGGGAGATAGGGGGTGTGGCTTCAGAATATTCGGTAGTGAGCCGTATTGCTAGCAAAAGAGGGCTGCTGCTTTATGGCTCAGGCAATGGCTGCTCCGGCGTAGCTCCCCTCCTCCGCTCCTGTACCCCAGAGTCTGTACCAATAGGCTGCAGCTCAGCACTGTCTACACCCCTCGAGCAATCGCCCAAGAGTCTGGACCCCTGGGGGACAGGCCTCCAGACCTTGGAGTGAGAGCAGAGGGGAGTGTGGGGAGCGCTGGGAGCCTGGGGCTGTGGGCAGAGAACACACAGATCTCTACACAGTTTTATGCCTGGCCGTATTGTCACCAAAAGACGGCTGTCACACTGTGCCTCAGGGAACCACCACTCCGGTGCAGTCCCCTCTCCCCCGACTGACCAGGACTGGCCTCCAGACCCCAGTGTGAGAGAAGGGGAGCACTGGGAGCTCAGAATTCCAGGTAGAGACTATATACAGTTTATACAGTTTTATGCCTGGCAGGAGGACGCTGTGGCACCCTAGAAGGGGAGGTAGGTCCAGTTTTTAGAGGGTCTCTCCCATGGAGTGTAGTGAGAGGACCTTTGAACTCTGCCCGGTTGTTTGTGGGGCACTCTGAGCCGTTCTCATGGGGGAGGGGACTCCCGTCCACTTGGTGATGGATTTTGTACCTTTTGTTTGTATCCTTGTGGTCTCAGCTCGCCTCAGTGGGGTTGACGTGCGTTCTACAACCTTCTCTCTTAGTGCAGCTCAAATCCACCAGGTTACTTGCTGAATTTTTGTCCTTTAACTCTCCTTCTGGATGGGAGCCTGTGTGGAAAGCTGGCTTCAGTCAGCCATCTTGTCTCTTCCCCCCCTCTAGTGGCTTTATATTGCACTTAGAATAAATAAAATTTCTTACCATTGCTCTGCTTGAATGGGGTTCTTCTCACCTCTTAGCTCTTTCTCTTTGCTCAGAAGTCTTCAGAGCACTGCTTCTGCTTAAATGCTTATTGCTTCGAGAAATTTTCCTTGTCCCTCCCCCATCCTAAAGAACAACTGCCTCCACAACCTCTGTACTTGTGAACACTTACTTCCTATAAATCCTATAATTTATACTCTGAGATTACCTTGTTGATTTATTCATTTGTCAATTTCTGTCTTTCCACATTATAATTGTAGGCTTCCACAACCCAAGTACCCATCAACCCATGAATGGATTAACAAGTTGTAACATATGTATACCATGGAATACTATTTAGCCATCAAAATATGGAGACTTTACATATTTTGTATTTAACTGGATGGAGTTGAAACACATTCTTCTTAGTAAAGTATCACAAGAATGAGGAAAAAAGTGTCCAATGTACTCAATACTAATATGAAACCAATATATAAACAACTACACATCCACATGAAAGAAAAACACAAGATATTCTAGTGAGGGAGAGGGGAGAAAAAGGGAAGGGGATGGGGAAGAGAGAGGGTGATTGGCGGGATCTCACCTAATGTGCATAATATAAGGGTGTACAGCACACCCTCTAGGTGAAGGGCTCAACTGCTTGAACTTTACCTTGGAAACAAAATCAACGTAACCCAAACATTTATACCCTCATGTTATCCTGAAAACTAAAATATAAATAAAAAATAAACGTTCCTTAAAAAGGAAAAAAAAAAAGTGTATGCATCCAGAGGGCAGAAACTGTCTAAACCAAAACATACTTTTCTTTTTTTTTCTTTTTTTTTTTATTAAATCATAGCTGTATACATTAATGAAATTATGGGGTACAATGTGCTGGTTTTATATACCATTTGAAATATTTCAAACTGGTTTACATAGCCTTCACCGCATTTTCTTAGTTATTGTGTTAAGAGATTTATATTCTACACTTAGTAGATTTAACATGTACTCTCAAAACATACTTTTAAATGGCACTCAGTAAAATATTTCTGAATTATTGGATGAATAAAAGCAATTAAATTTCCCTAGAAATATTATTAATAATGATTAGAACAAAAAAAAACAGCTGGGCATATAAACAGCCACGTATACTCAGGCTGGCAGATTTGAACCCGGCCCCGGCCTGCTAAATAACAATGACAACTACAACAACAACAAAAAATACCCAGGTATTGTGGTGGGTGCCTGTAGTCCCAGCTATTTGGGTGGCTGAGGTAATTGAAGTTGCTGTGAGCTGTGATGCTACAGCACTCAAGGGCAACATAGTGAAACTCGGTCTCAAAAAAATAAAAAATAAAATAAAATGATAAACAAACTTATTTGTCTTATATCTCTTTCTAATAATAAACGTCATTACCATAATTACTTAAATTTTTTATCCTCTAAATCTAAAATATGTAATAGTTTTAGAAAACAGTATTATTAGTTAAGAAAACAGTTTAAGATTTTTTTGCGTTATTCCATCAGGGAGGCACAAATTACTATGTCTAAGTCTTCTTTTCTTTTGTTTCATTTTGCTTTCACTGTCTATATTCAAAAGAAATTCTATCTTCTATTCCTGTTCTCTCCTTCTTTCTATAGATAAACTTTTTTTTTTTTTTTTTTTAATTTTGAAGGCCCAGGCATGGTGGCTCACACCTGTAATCATAGCACTCTGGGAGACCGAGACAGGTGGATTGTCTGAGCTCACAGGTTCAAGACCAGCTTGAGCAAGATCAAGACCCCATCTCAAAAAATAGCCAGGCATTGTGGCAGGCGCCTGTAGTCCACCTCCTTGGGAGGCTGAGGAAAGAGAATCGCTTGAGCCCAAGAGTTGGATGAAGGTTGATGTGAGCTGTGATACCATGGCACTCTACCGAGGATGACAAAGTGAGACTCTGTCTCAAAAAAGTAAATAAATAAATTTTGAGGTTTATGTTTCTATATTTTTAAGGAGAAAATGGAACATGCTATGTGTGCAATTCTGAAACTTGTTTTTTTTTTTGTTTTTTTTTCACTTAATAATATATCCTGGTGGCTTAGCACCTGTAACTCAGCAGTTAGGGCACTGGCCGCATACACCAGGGCTGGCAGGTTCCATCCTGACCCAGGCCTGCTAAACAATGACAACTACAACAAAAAAAATAGCCAGGTGTTGTGGCAGGTGCCTGTAGTCTCAGCTACTTGGGAGGCTGAGGCAAAAGAATTGCTTAAGCCCAAGAGTTTGAGGTTGCTGTGAGCTGTGATGCCATAGCACTCTGCAACAGTAGAGATCATTTTCATGGAAATTTTATTAAGCATTAGTTCAGGTCTTACAGACTGATGCAGAAATCTCTCCTATTATTGGAGATGAGCAATCTTGTCAGGTTGCTATTTCAGTACCACAAGGAGAGCAAACAATACTACTTTTTTTAAGTTTGTTTCAAAGCTCTTGAATACTTTTTTTAATTAAGTAAAAAAGATATAACCACTTCTTCCTAACGTCATTCGAGTTTTATTATATTTGTCAAGTGAAATATATGTCTACTATAGAATCCTTCAATTTTATTCAATCTATAAACCATTTAAGAGTAGAAAAATGTTAATACCACTAGTGCCTACATTTTGTTCACATAGCACTCAATAAATGCTGATCATGAAATTATGAATATTAATTCCTGTGATTTTTCAGTAAGCTAAATATATTTTCATTTATTTATTTATGTTCATTACAACTTTGATAAATGAAGTTTTCTAAACTTGTATTTTTTGATTTTTTTTTTTCTTTGAGACAGAGTCTCAAGCTGTTGCCCTGGGTAGAGCACCGTGGTGTCAGAGCTCACAGCAACCTCCAGTTCTTGGGCTCCCGCGATCCTCTTGCCCCAGTTTTTCTAATTTTACTACAGACTGCAGGTCTTGCTTTTGTTCAGGCTGGTCTTGAATTTACGAGCTCAAGCTATCCACCTGCCTTGGCCTCCCAGAGTGCTAGGATTACAAGCATGAGCCACCACACAGGCCTTCTTTAATCCTTCATGCCGAGTCATTGTTGCTATTGTTATTATTATTCCTTATTGATCTATTGTTACTTACAAAAGGGTTTTTCTCCACAAATTTCCTCTTTCTGTGTTACTTTTTTTGTTTTTTGAGACAGAGTCTCACTGTGTTGCCTAGCCAGAGTACCATGGCCTCACCATAGCTCACAGCAACCTCAAACTCCTGGGCTCAAGCAATCCTCCTGTCTCAGCCTCCTGAGTAGCTGGTGCACACCACCACATCTGGCTAATTTTTCTATTTTTTTTTTTTTTTTTGTAGAGACAGAGTCTCACTGTACTGCCCTCGGTAGAGTGCCATGGCGTCACATGGCTCACAGCAACCTCTAACTCTTGGGCTTACGTGATTCTCCTGCCTCAGCCTCCCGAGCAGCTGGGACTACAGGCGCCCGCCACAACGCCTGGCTATTTTTTTGTTGCAGTTTGGCCGGGGCTAGGTTTGAACTCGCCACCCTCGGCATATGGGGCCGGCGCCCTACTCACTGAGCCACAGGTGCCGCCCTAATTTTTCTATTTTTAGTAGAGACAGGGTCTTGCTCTTGGTCAGGCTGGTCTTGAACTCCTCCCACAGTGGCCTCCCAGAGTGTTGGGACTACAAGTAAGAGCCACCACACCAGGCCTGTGTTAGATTTGGAATAAATGATACTAATGTTATAAAACACATACTCTATTAATCAATCATTTTTATTCCCTTTTTTTGTAGTCATGTTGATGTTTTTCGTAAGACTTATTAAAGATGTGGTTAAATAAAGAATGATCTGATACTCTGGTTTCTCTTCAAATGGTATAAATCTCCCCCTCCCTTTTTTAATTAAATCATAGCTATGTACATTAATGCTAAATCTTTCCTCTTAAGAATGATCTGAATGTTTTCATATCTTTGTGATTTTAGTCATAAGAATGAATAAGGAAATTAGAGCTTTTGCAAATGTAATTTGCAAAAGGTTAGTAACCTTAGTCCGATATCCATTTGAAAAATTATATTCTTTCATTTCTTCCTGTGCCTTGGTAACCATCTTTTGGATTCTGGGCATGATTTCCTAGCACCAGGGTTCAGCTTGATGAAGCCGCCTCGATTAGATAATCACTAAGATAACGTAACGTGACTATGAAACTAAAATGTTAAAATCTTTTTGGCTCCATTTTGTCTATTTTAAGAAGAGGAAAAGACCTGACCTGGCTTTTGGAAGATCATCTCTGGCTTTGCTGAGAACCATGTGCTCCTCTGTTTTCCTCCCCACCTTCTATATATTCTACATATGGGGAAGAACAGGGACTTTTTACTTTTTACGATTTTAATTTACTTGGTGTTTCCTTTTATTAATATTTACTAATGTTATCCTTGAATTGACCTCAACATTAAAATGAATCAGGTTGGACACATTTTTCAGATCTAAATTAATAATATGAGTGTCACATCTCTAAAGAGCCCTACTGAACAGTCTTTTTGAGTCACTCAGAAAAAAACCTACGGTTGGATTCAGAGCACAATAAATTTTCCAGAGTAGTTTAGAAATGGGAAACAAGAGTTATGATCTCTGGGGACCTTTTCAACCCTGAGAGATTTTGATTAATAAATTTAGAAGTTATAAATCCAGAGGATCTCATTTCTCAGATGAATAAATCTGAAATTTGCCAGGTTCCCTCACAACACATAGTCTTTGTATCACTTTTGGCAAATTCCCCAGTAACTTCCATATTACCACATTAAAGGGCCAATTCTCAATTCTCACACTTCTCAGTCTACCAACGGCAGGGGGCGCAGTTGATCATTCCTTTCCCTTTGAAACAATGTTTTCTGTTCCCTTCCCAGGGCACTACACTCTCTTGCTCTTCCTCCTGCCACTCTACCCATTTCTTTATGGTCTTCATTGGATTCACGCTTTCCCCAATATCCAAATGCCGGAGTTACCTAGTTCTCAATCTCTGAACATCCTCTCTTACTACATCCATTCCCTAAGGAATCTCATCCAGTTTACCTACTCTGTGCATTCTCACAACTTGCTAAATGGACTACATCTAATCAATAATTATAAGAAATTATTGTTAAGCCTTACTATCATTTTACTTAAAATTAGAAATGAAAAAAAACTACCAACTAAATTATAACTCAATGCCTTAATGATAATTCTGCATGACACGTAAATTGGTTTCACCAGCCTTTTGTTTTGATGTTACTTTCACTTATTTTAGGTAATTTGTCAATTTCTCCCACCTTCACTTGTATGACTAGGCATGTGATAGGCAATTGTTGTGTACATATCTCAGTAACAGGATGTAATACAGCTTCATCTACTGGGTGGGTGTCTTTGTCTCTTAGATCCTTGAAAAAGTCTTGTTGCTTTATGAGAAAAATACAGAATTATGATCAATCCTCTAAGAGTGAATATCTATTTAATAATATCCGATTTTTGCTTCATTGATTTGTTTGAGCCTTTCTAAATGTCAAACAATTATTACTTTCAACTATAAATCACAGTATACTTTTAAGAAAAGTCCATCAGGCAGGCGGAGCATGATGGCGGATGGGACGGATGTGTAACCCATCTCTCCCAAGTCATCAGGTGAGAGGAAGGGGAGTCTGGACCTTTTCCTTGCATGGATTATTGGTGTAGACAGACAGCTGGAGATGCACAGCAAATTGGTGGATTGCTGTATATGAGGTGTAATTTAAAACCACGGACTCTGTTGTAGAGATTTTCCCTGCTTGGCCATGCTGGCTGGCAGGCCCCTCCCTTGCAGAGGACAGCAGCTTGCAATTCCTGGCAAAACCCAATTGACGAAAATTTATTCCTGAGCTGAGTTTAGCGACCTGAAAGGGGTCCTGCTCAGAGGCATAAGGGGTGAAGCAACTCGTTGGAAAATTGAAGGGAAGGAATCCCTGGCTGGGAAACAGACATTTTGAATTGTCCAAAATGGCAGACACCTTCTCCAAGAACAACAGGAGTGATTAAATAGACTGGTCCATTCCTGGTGGGGAATATTGGTGTGGGCTGGCAGTTCAGGCTGTGCGGTAAACTGGCGGGTGGCTGGACTCAATCAAAAGTCCAGATTCAAAAGTGAGACTCTGAGCCACAAAAACTGAGGATAAGGTATCCGTGCACTGCAGCTGCAGGAGCCAGCATCAGCTAAAACCTGCGGCAGCCAGCGCCCTCCCCCACAGCCGATTGCAGTTGCCAGTTTACAGGAGAATGTGGGAGCAGAGTGGAAATATTTGTGAAGCGTGGACTCCTGCACCGAATTGGGAGGTTGGAAAGGAGTGCTGTCTGGAACAGAGCAGCTGAAGTTGGACAATAATTAGACAATAAACTTTTACAGAAACTCCAAAATGGTGATCGGCCAGGTAGGGTGGTTACTGTGGTAACAGTGTAAACTGTGAACCAGGTATAAGCCTGGGAACCACTCACAGTGCCACCTGCTATCCAAAAAGTATATTGCATTACAAATATATTCCTACGAAAGTTGATCTCTATGTAATACATATAGACGTATATTTCTACATATATACAACAATAATATTTTTCTGGTTGGTGCCTTTTTCTTTCTTTTCCTCATCATTTTCTTGGAGGAGGTATTGTTAATTTTTTAATTATTTTTATATATTCTTTCATGTTTTCCATTTTTATAATTTTTTCTTCCTTCTTTTTTAACTTTTTTATGAATACCACTTTTTATTCCCTTTTCCCCTTTGCTCTTCCTCTTCTTCCCTTCTTATGGTTTCTGAGAGTGCTTACATCAGATTTTTAGAGGTTTCTTTGTTTGTTCACTTTGTTTGTCTTTTATCTTTTTTATCAATTATTTTGCGATTATCATTATTTTTATTGTAGTTGTTTTTTTGTTGTTGTCTGTAGGTTTGTGTTTCTGATTGCTTGTGCATCTGTGGGCTTGTGTCACTGGTACCTTTTTATGTGTTTATTTGCTCATTTGGTCTCAATGAGTTTGGTGTTTTGCTAAATCCTCAGGTTGGCTACTTCCCCTAACTCCAATTTTCACATTCAACAAGAACAAGGGGGAATAGGGGATGATGGCTGATTGGAGCCAGCTCTCAATAGAAGCCCCAGTTGGGAGAGATAATGATCAGAAAGAACCCACGAGAGCTGCAGGAGTGGAGCTGAGATGAGAGATGACATAGATAATTGCTCATCTTCCCTGCTGAGACAAGCTTCAACTCCAAAGAAACTATTTTCAGAAGCGGAGACAAGATGGCTGACTGAAGCCAGCTTCCCACAGAGGCTCCCATCCAGAAGGAGAGTTAAAGGACAGAAATTTAGCAAGTAACCTGGTGGGTTAGAGCTGCACCAAGAGAGAAGGCTGAAGAATGCACATCAACCCCTGTGAGATGAGCTGCAACCCCAAGGATACAAACAAAATATACAAAATCCATCACCAAGCAGACGGGAGTCCCCTCCCCCATGAGAATGGCTCGGAGTGCCCCACAAACAAACAAGCAGAGTTCAAAATATTTGAGTTGTCAACAGACCCCTGCAATCCACTTGCCAGAGACCTCTTAAGCTCTCCCACCTGAGACAGGTGCTGACTGAGACAATTGATTTGGACCTTTTGAACTGAGCCAATCACCCAAGGACTATTCAAGTGGTGCCCTGGGTGTGTGGTTATAGGAAGGTTTGATTTTCCTTTTCCAATTGTTGCCTGGGGGGGGTGCGGTGACTTAATTGCTGGTATTTCTCCACAGCTGAGACTTCAACCCAGAGTAACTGTTTCACTAGGATTGGACAGAGACCAACCAAAAACAAGACAGAACCACTTAGCCCCACCACAACAAACAGGTCCCCAGTTTCTCAGGCCGTAGCACTGTATGGGTCTTTGAAAAAGCTCCAGGGGAAAAGTCAAACGGTGTAAAATAATCATGGGGCAGAATCAGTGCAAAAACTCTGGTAACATGAATAACCAAAATAGATCAACCACCCCAAAGGAAAGATATGGCAGATGTAACTGAAGATCCCATTCATAAACAGCTGGCCGAGATATCAGAAATCAAATTCAAATTTGGATTGCAAACAACATTCATAGAATGGAGGAAAATTTGGAATTAGAAATTCGAAATTCAAAATTAGAAATTTGAGGAGAAATTCAAAAGTTGTCTCAAGAATTTAATGAATTTAAAGACAAAACCACCAAAATTTTGATGCACTGAAGCAAGAATTTGCAGCCCTCAAAGATATGAAAAATACAGTAGAATCCCTCAGTAACAGAGTGGAGCAAGCAGAAGAAAGGATTTCTGACATTGAAGAAAAAGCTTTTGAATGCTCCCAAACTCTCAAAGAGGAAGAGAAATGGAGAACAAATATGGATCATTCTCTCAGAGAGCTCTGAGATAATACAAAGAAGGCTAATATCTGTCTCATTGGAATTCCTGAAAGTGATGAAGTGGCCTCTCAAGGCACTGCGGCCCTTCCCCATAAAATTATGAAAGACAATTTTCCAGACATGCCAAGAGATTCTGAAATTCAGATAGCAGACAGTTTCAGAACCCCAGCACGACTCAATCCAAATAAGACATCCCCCAAGCATATCATAATTAACTTCACTAAAGTTAATATGAAGGAGAAAATTCTGAAAGCAACCAGAAGTAAGAAATCCATTACCTACAAAAGGAAGAATATTAGAATGACTGCAGATCTCTCTGCCGAAACTTTTCAAGCCAGAAGACGGTAGTCATCGACTTTTAATCTCCTAAAACAAAACAACTT
Source organism: Nycticebus coucang (assembly GCF_027406575.1). Classification (NCBI taxonomy): domain Eukaryota; kingdom Metazoa; phylum Chordata; class Mammalia; order Primates; family Lorisidae; genus Nycticebus; species Nycticebus coucang. Next base: position 50,939,842 of record NC_069782.1, read on the forward strand.
TCAACCCTGGATCCTGTATCCAGCTAAACTGAATTTCTTTTATTATGGAGAAATTAAATACTTTAATGACATTCACATGTTGAAGAAATTTGCCATAACAAAACCAGCTCTTCAGGATATTCTCAGACCTATCCTCCATAATGACCAGCCCAATCCTCTACCACAAAAGTAAACTTGCTCAGAAACTTTTGATCAAACTCCAACTACCACAATGGCAAAAGAATTAAAAATGTCCACTGGACTTTTGAAAAACTTGATACCCAAAATTTTACCAGACTTATCAATATTCAACATTAATGTGAATGGCTTAAACTGTCCTCTAAAGAGGCACAGGTTAGCTGACTGGATACAAAAGGCCAGATATTTGCTGCATACAAGAGTCACGTCTTACCTAAAAAGATAAATATAGACTCAGGGTGAAAGGATGGTCATCCATATTTCAGGCAAATGGTAATCAGAAAAAAGCAGGTGTTGCAATTCTATTTGCAGACACAAAAGGCTTTAAACCAAAAAAAGTAAGGAAGGATAAGAATGGTCACTTCATATTTTTTAAGGGTAATACTCAATATGATGACATTTCAATGATGAATATTTATGCACTCAACCAGAATGCACCTCAATTTATAAGAGAAACTCTAACAGACATGAGCAACTTGATTTCTTCCAGCTCCATAATAGTCAGAAATTTCAACACTCCTTTGGCAGTATTGGATAGATCCTCCAATAAGAAGCTGAGCAAAGAAATTTTAGATTTAAACCTAACCATCCAACATTTGGATTTAGCAGCCATCACAGAACATTTCATCCCAACAAAACTGAATACACATACTTCTCATCAGCTCATGGAACATACTCCAAAATCGATCACATCTTAGGTCACAAGTCTAACCTCAGTAAATTTAAAGGAACAGAAATTATTCCTTGCATCTTCTTGGACCACCACGGAATAAAAGTTGAACTCAGTAACAACAGGAATCTGCATACTCATACAAAAACATGGAAGTTAAATAACCTTATACTGGATGATAGCTGGGTCAGAGATGAGATTAAGAAGGAAATTGCCAAATTTCTGGAACAAAATGACAATGAAGACACAAATTATCAGAACCTCTGGGATACCACAAAGGCACTCCTAAAAGGTAAATTTATAGCACTGCAAGCCTTCCTAAAGAAAATGGAAAGAGAGGAAGTTAACAACTTAATGGGACATCTGAAGCAACTGGAAAAGGAAGAACATTCCAACTCAAAAACCAGTAGGAGAAAATGAATAACCAAAATTAGAACAGAATTAAATGAAATTGAAAACAAAAGAATTATACAAAAGATCAATAAATCAAAAAGTTGTTTTTTTGGAAAGGTCAATAAAATAGATAAACCTCTGGCTAACATAACCAGGAAAAAAGAGTAAAATCTCTAATTTCATCAATCAGAAACGACAAAGACAAAATAACAACAGACTCCTCAGAAATTCAAAAAATCCTTAATGAATATTACAAGAAACTTTATTCTGAGAAATATGAAAATCTGAAGGAAATTGACCAATACTTGGAAGCACGTCACCTTCCAAAACTTAGCCAGAATCCAGTGGAAATGTTGAACAGGCCAATATCAAGTTCTGAAATAGCATCAACCATACAAAATCTGCCTAAAAAGAAAAGCCCGGGACCAGAAGGCTTCATGTCAGAATTCTACCATACCTTTAAAGAGGAACTGGTACCTATATTACTCAACCTGTTCCAAAAGGTAGAAAAAGAAGGAAGACTACCCAAGACGTTCTATGAAGCAAACATCATCCTGATACCCAAACCAGGAAAAGACCCAACAAGAAAAGAAAATTATAGACCAATATAATTAATGAATATAGATGCAAAAATATTCAACAAGATCCTAACAAACAGAATCCAGCAACACATCAAACAAATTACACATCATGACCAAGTAGGTTTTCTCCCAGGGTCTCAAGGCTGGTTCAATATACATAAATCTGTAAGTATAATTCAGCACATAAACAAATTAAAAAACAAAGACCATATGATTCTCTCAATTGATGCAGAAAAAGCTTTTGATAATATCCAGCATCTCTTCATGATCAGAACACTTAAGAAAATTGGTATAGAAAGGACATTTCTTAAACTGATAGAAGCCATCTACAGCAAATCCACAGCCAATATCGTATTGAATGGAGTTAAATTGAAATCATTTCCACTCAGTTCAGGAACCAGACTAGTAGGATAAAATTTAGAAATAAACATATCCTACATCAAGCACACAAAGTGAACTCAGTGTGAGTTTAAAAGGACTTGCTAGAAGCTTAAGGGACCTGGGCTCCCCGGGACACACACAGAGATGGCTTCCCTTGAGTTAAACATTCCATAAGCCATTTCTCTGAAGCTATGCACCCCGTGAAGCCTGAGATCAAAGGGCATCCCGCCCTTCCTCAGAGACACGGGCCAGAGGGTTGACGTATGTTAACAACATATTGTCAGAGGTCTATAGCTCTGCCCTGAGGAAAAGACACAGTCATTACTTCATACTGAGTAAACTGAGTGAATCCTTAAAGATATTCTTCCATTAACTCTGTTCCCCTGTGGCTACTTTCTTCTTTATGATTTTCCTTACACACCTGCCCAGAGATTAGTCAGTGTTTAGAAGAAGATGTTTACTGCAAAAGTGATTGTGGTGATGTGCTAACAGGATATTTCCTTTTTAGTTGATTTCAGATAGGTAAATTGAGGTAATGGTGAAACTAATAGATAATAGATTAAGTGCGTACGTGACTGGAAAGGTATAAAATCAAACCCCTAAATAAAGATCTTTGCTACATGCCATCTCATATTGTGTAGTCTGTTTCTTGACTTAATAATTACAGGAGTAAGTTTACACCCAAGGCAAAGCTGCTGTTCGTTTGCGTCTCCATTCACACAACACCAGACAAGGCTGCCCATTCTCTCCACTGCTCTTTAACATTGTAATGGAAGTTTTACCCATTGCAATTAGGGAAGAAAAGGCGATCGAGGGTATCCATATAGAGTTAGAAGAGATCAAACTTTCGCACTTTGCAGATGATATGATTGTATATCGGAAAAACACCAGGGATTCTACTACAAAGCTCTGAGAAGTGATCAAGGAATATGGCAGCATCTCAGGTTACAAAATCGACATTCATAAATTGGTAGCCTTTGGAGGCGGAGCAAGATGGCAGCCGAGTAACAGCTTCCTTGTACCTGGGCACCGTGAGTCTGGGGATATAGGACTCCAGGCATCTCTGGCTGGTGGGATCGGCCTACCATCACCCCTGAGAGGATACAGGGAGTCAGCGAGAGACTTCTGGACCCCAAGAAGAGGACTAAAACAGTGGAAAACCGGCAAGTGGTCACATGTGTTCAATCCGTCTAAACCCGCCCGCAACTGTAAGTTCAGTAGCAGCGAGACTGCAAACTGGAAAGGCCTTACCTGTGAACTGTTTTGGTGTCTTTGGACTTGGCACTCAGCTGAACTGCCTTGGGCAGAGCCTGAGCTGGAGTGCGGAGAACTTTGGCCTTTGTCTAGGGCCCCAGTCTGAGCCGCTGAGCCAGACGGAGCTAATAGTGTTTGGCTCCAGGTCACAGACAGACATTGTGAGCGATCTGCCCCGACAGGCTCTGCCCTCAGGGTCGCAGAGCTGGAATTGGGTGGGAGCTGGTAACCCAGCGACCAAGTAGCCTAAGGGCGGGGTCTGAGCCACCTTGCAACCCTAACCCTCGGGGGCAGAGGGAGACCAGTTTTGAAACACAGGGTAAGTGGATAGCCACTTCAGCAGTGATTCCAGCGACAAGCACTTCCCTGAAAAAGCTTCTGCTCAGTAAGTGAACAAGTTCAAAGTGCCTTTTAAGTGGGATGAAGAGAGATTTAGGGTGTCTACCTGCTGGGGTTTGAGAAACTAGCAGCCTCCAGTCGTATCAGAACTGTGATTAACATCTCATACCCAAGAAGACCACATGTTGCCCAGACAATATTCAATAAGATATACATACTGCTTTGTTTTTGGTTGTGTTTTGTTTTTTTTTTTTTTTGGTTTGGTTGTTTTTTTTTTGTTTATTTTGATGTTGTGGATTGTTGTTTTGTTTTTTAAGTTCAACCTTTTCCATACAGATCCTTTTTCTTTCTCAATTTTTCTAGTTTAATTATAATTTCCCATTGCTGCCTATTTCAATAATTAGAACTTCATTTTTGTTACTGTTTCTACCGCTATTATTTGGTTTTTCCAGCCAATTTTATCCCGTAAAGTTTTCTGTTTGCTTGTTTTGGTTTGATTTATAGCATTTTTGTCTTTCCTCTCTAATTGGTGGAGGTGGGGTACTGTGTCTGATCAGGTTACCAAAGAGCTGCTGACGTCAAGGGAACCACCCAACTTGGCACCCGCAGAAGGTGGTTGTTTTTTTTTTAAGGTTGTATCAAAGTACCCTACTGTACACCTATATTGCTCTGTCTCCTTCTTTCTGTGCCTCTCTTCTTTTTCTCAATATTCCCTTTACCCACCCCCTCTCCTTTCTTTATTTTTCTTTTTTTTTCCTTATCACTCTGTCCTCATTTCTTTCATCCCGTTTTTGCTCTTAAACCTTCTCACCCTTCTGGTCCTGTAACCCTTAGTCCACAGGCATGAGAACTTAAAGAGCAAGAGGAAGTGAAAGGAAAATTAGGGCAAGGAAACAGATAAAAGAAATCGCCCATGAGGAAGAATTAGCAGAAAACTCCAGGCAACATGAAGAACCAGTCCAGAACAACCCCGCCAAGGGACCATGAGGTAGCTACTGCAGAGGATTCCACCTATACAGAAATGTTAGGAATGACAGAAAGGGAATTTAGAATACACATGTTGAAAACAATGAAAGAAATGATGGAAACAATGAAGGAAACTGCTAATAAAGTGGAAAATAACCAAAAGGAAATCCAAAAACAGAATCAAATCAGAGATGAACGATATGAAGAATATAAAAAGGATATAGCAGAGCTGAAGGAAATGAAACAGTCAATCAGGGAACTTAAAGATGCAATGGAAAGTATCAGCAACAGGTTAGACCATGCAGAAGAAAGAATTTCAGAGGTAGAAGACAAAGTTTTTGAGATAACTCAGATAGTAAAAGAGGCAGAAAAGAAGAGAGAGAAAGCAGAATGTTCACTGTCAGAATTACGGGACTTTATGAAGCATTCCAACATACGAGTTACAGGAATTCCAGAAGGTGAAGAAGAATGCCCCAGAGGAATGGAAGCCATACTAGAGAATATTATAAAAGAAAATTTCCCAAATATCACCAAAGATTCTGACACACTGCTTTCAGAAGGCTATCAGACCCCAGGTCGCCTCAACTCTAACCAAGCTTCTCCAAGACACATTGTGATGAACCTGTTCAAAGTCAAGACAAAAGAAAAGATTCTGCAAGCTGCCAGGAGTAAGCGCAAGTTGACCTACAGGGGCAAATCCATCAGAGTGACCGCAGACTTCTCTAATGAAACTTTCCAAGCAAGAAGACAATGGTCATCTACCTTTAATCTACTTAAAAAGAACAATTTCCAGCCCAGAATTCTGTACCCTGCTAAGCTAAGCTTCAAAATTGATGGAGAAATCAAATCATTTACGGATATACAAACATTGAGGAAATTCGCCACAACAAGACCAGCTCTACAGGAAATACTTCAACCTGTTCTGCACAATGACCACCACAATGGATCAGCAGCAAAGTAAGAACTCAGAAAAAGGACAGAACCAAACCTCCACACTGATGCAAAAGATAAAACTAAGCAATGGACTCTCACCAAATAAGACGAATAGAATACTACCACGCTTATCAATTATCTCAATAAATGTTAACGGCTTGAATTCCGCACTGAAGACACATCGATTAGCTGACTGGATTAAAAAACACAAGCCATCCATTTGCTGTCTGCAAGAAACACACCTGGCTTCAAAAGACAAATTAAAGCTCCGAGTCAAGGGTTGGAAGACAATGTTTCAGGCAAATGGAATTCAGAAGAAAATAGGAGTTGCAATCTTATTTTCAGATACATGTGGATTTAAAGCAACTAAAGTCAAAAAAGACAAAGATGGTCACTTTATATTGGCCAAGGGAAAAATACAACAAGAAGACATTTCAATTCTAAATATCTATGCACCCAATTTAAATGCTCCCAGATTCTTGAAACAGACCTTACTCAGTCTGAGCAATATGATATCTGATAATACCACAATAACAGGGGACCTTAACACTCCTCTTACAGAGCTGGACAGATCCTCTAAACAGAAATTAAAGAAGGATATAAGAGACTTAAATGAGACCCTAGAACAACTGTGCTTGATAGACGCATATAGAACACTCCATCCCAAAGATAAAGAATATACATTCTTCTCAGCACCCCATGGAACATTCTCCAAAATTGATCATATCCTGGAACACAAAACAATTATCAACAGAATCAAAAGAATTGAAATTTTACCTTGTATCTTCTCAGACCATAAGGCACTAAAAGGTGGAACTCAACTCTAACAAAAATGCTCGACTCCACCCAAAGGCATGGAAACTAAACAATCTTCTGTTGAATGACAGATGGGTGAAGGAAGAAATAAAACAGGAAATCATTAACTTCCTTCAGCATAACAACAATGAAGACACAAGCTACCAAAACCTGTGGGATACTGCAAAAGCAGTTTGGAGAGGAAAATTCATCGCTTTAGGTGCCTACATTCGAAAAACAGAAAGAGAGCACATCAACAATCTCACAAGAGATCTTATGGAATTGGAAAAAGAAGAACAATCTAAGCCTAAACTCAGTAGAAGAAAAGAAATATCCAAAATCAAATCAGACATCAATGAAATTGAAAACAAAAGAATCATTCAGAAAATTAATGAAACAAGGAGTTGTTTTTTTGAAAAAATAAATAAAATAGATAAACCATTGGCCTGACTAACGAGGAATAGAAAAGTAAAATCTCTAGTAACCTCAATCAGAAATGATAAAGGAGAAATAACAACTGATCCCACAGAGATACAAGAGATCATCTCTGAATACTACCAGAAACTCTATGCCCAGAAATTTGACAATGTGAAAGAAATGGATCAATATTTGGAATCACACCCTCTCCCTAGACTCAGCCAGGAAGAAATAGAGCTCCTGAACAGACCAATTTCAAGCACTGAGATCAAAGAAACAATAAAAAAGCTTCCAACCAAAAAATGCCCTGGTCCAGATGGCTTCACTCCAGAATTCTATCAAACCTTCAAGGAAGAGCTTATTCCTGTTCTGCAGAAATTATTCCAAAAAATTGAGGAAGAAGGAATCTTCCCCAACACATTCTATGAAGCAAACATCACCCTGATACCAAAACCAGGAAAAGACCCAAACAAAAAGGAGAATTTCAGACCAATCTCACTCATGAACATAGACGCAAAAATTCTCAACAAAATCCTAGCCAATAGATTACAGCTTATCATCAAAAAAGTCATTCATCATGACCAAGTAGGCTTCATCCCAGGGATGCAAGGCTGGTTTAACATACGCAAGTCTATAAACGTTATCCACCATATTAACAGAGGCAAAAATAAAGATCACATGATCCTCTCAATAGATGCAGAAAAAGCATTTGATAAAATCCAGCATCCTTTTCTAATTAGAACACTGAAGAGTATAGGCATACGTGGCACATTTCTAAAACGGATTGAAGCTATCTATGACAAACCCACAGCCAATATTTTACTGAATGGAGTAAAACTGAAAGCTTTTCCTCTTAGAACTGGAACCAGACAAGGTTGTCCTCTGTCACCTTTACTATTCAACGTAGTGCTGGAAGTTCTAGCCAATACAATTAGGCAAGACAAGGAAATAAAGGGAATCCAAATGGGAGCAGAGGAGGTCTAACTCTCCCTCTTTGCTGATGACATGATCTTATACTTAGAGAACCCCAAAGACTCAAACACAAGACTCCTAGAAGTCATCAAAAAATACAGTAATGTTTCAGGATATAAAATCAATGTCCACAAGTCAGTAGCCTTTGTGTACACCAATAACAGTCAATATGAGAAGCTAATTAAGGACACAACTCCCTTCACCATAGTCTCAAAGAAAATGAAATACCTAGGAATATACCTAACGAAGGAGGTGAAGGACCTCTATAAAGAAAACTATGAACTCCTCAGAAAGGAAATAGCAGAGGATATTAACAAATGGAAGAACATACCATGCTCATGGATGGGAAGAATCAACATTGTTAAAATGTCTATACTTCCCAAAGCAATCTACCTATTCAATGCCATTCCTATCAACATACCAACATCGTACTTTCAAGATTTGGAAAAAATGATTCTGCGTTTTGTATGGAACCGGAAAAAACCCTGTATAGCTAAGGCAGTTCTCTGTAACAAAAATAAAGCTGGGGGCATCAGCATACCAGATTTTAGTCTGTACTACAAAGCCATAGTGCTCAAGATAGCATGGTACTGGCACAAAAACAGAGACATAGACACTTGGAATCAAATTGAAAACCAAGAAATGAAACTAACGTTTTATAACCACCTAATCTTTGATAAACCAAACAAGAACATACCTTGGGGGAAAGACTCCCTATTCAATAAATGGTGTTGGGAGAACTGGATGTCTACATGTAAAAGACTGAAACTGGACCCACACCTTTCCCCACTCACAAAAATTGATTCAAGATGGATAAAGGACTTAAACTTAAGGCATGAAACAATAAAAATCCTCAAAGAAAGCATAGGAAAAACACTGGAAGATATTGGGCTGGGGAAAGACTTCATGAAGAAGACTGCCATGGCAATTGCAACAACAACAAAAATAAACAAATGGGACTTCATTAAACTGAAAAGCTTCTGTACAGCTAAGGAGACAATAACCAAAGCAAGGAGACAACCTACACAATGGGAAAAGATATTTGCATATTTTCAATCAGACAAAAGCTTGATAACTAGGATCTATAGAGAACTCAAATTAATCCACATGAAAAAAGCCAACAATCCCTTATGTCAATGGGCAAGAGACGTGAATAGAACTTTCTCTAAAGACGACAGACGAATGGCTAACAAACACATGAAAAAATGTTCATCATCTCTATATATTAGAGAAATGCAAATCAAAACAACCCTGAGATATCATCTAACCCCAGTGAGAATGGCCCACATCACAAAATCTCAAAACTGCAGATGCTGGCGTGGATGTGGAGAGAAGGGAATACTTTTACACTGCTGGTGGGACTGCAAACTAGTACAACCTTTCTGGAAGGAAGTATGGAGAAACCTCAAAGCACTCAAGCTAGACCTCCCATTTGATCCTGCAATCCCATTACTGGGCATCTACCCAGAAGGAAAGAAATCCTTTTATCATAAGGACACTTGTACTAGACTGTTTATTGCAGCTCAATTTACAATCGCCAAAATGTGGAAACAGCCTAAATGCCCACCAACCCAGGAATGGATTAACAAGCTGTGGTATATGTATACCATGGAATACTATTCAGCCATTAAAAAAAATGGAGACTTTACATCCTTCGTATTAACCTGGACGGACATGGAAGACATTATTCTTAGTAAAGCATCACAAGAATGGAGAAGCATGAATCCTATGTACTCAATTTTGATATGAGGACAATTAATGACAATTATGGTTATGGGGGGGAAACAGAAAGAGGGAAGGAGGGAGGTGGGTGGGGCCTTGGTGTGTGTCACACTTTATGGGGGCAAGACATGATTGCAAGAGGGACTTTACCTAACAATTGCAGTCAGTGTAACCTGGCTTATTGTACCCTCAATGAATCCCCAACAATAAAAAAAAAAATCGGTAGCCTTTATATATACCAACAATAGTCAAGTTGAAAAAACAGTTAAGGACTCTTTTCCGTTCACAGTAGTGCCAAAGAAGATGAAATATTTGGGAATTTATCTAACAAAGGACACGAAAGATCTCTATAAAGAGAACTATGAAATTCTAAGAAAAGAAATAGCTGAAAATGTTAACAAATGGAAAAACATACCATGCTCATAGCTGGGAAGAATGAACATTGTTAAAATGTCCATACTACCCAAAGCAATATACAATTTTAATGCAATCCCTATTAAAGCTACACTGTCATACTTTAATGATCTTGAAAAAATAATACTTTGTTTTATGTGGAATCATAAAAAACCTCGAATAGCCAAGACATTACTCAGAAATAAAAACAGGAGGAATCATGCTACCTGACCTCAGACTATACTATAAATCGATAGTGATCAAAACAGCATGGTACTGGCACAAAAACAGAGAAGTTGATGTCTGGAACAGAATAGAGAACCAAGAGATGAGTCCAGCTACTTACCATTATTTGATCTTTGACAAGCCAATTAAAAACATTCAGTGGGGAAAAGATTCCCTATTTAACAAATGGTGCTGGGTGAAGTGGCTGGAAACCTGTAGAAGACTGAAACTGGACCCACACCTTTCACCATTAACTAAGATAGACTCTCACTGGATTAAAGATTTAAACTTAAGACATGAAACTATGATAATACTAGAAGAGAGTGCAGGGAAAACCCTTGAAGAAATTGGTCTGGGCAATTATTTCATGAGCAGGATCCCCTGGGCAACTGAAGCAGCTTCAAAAATACCTACTGGGACCTGGTCAAACTAAAAAGCTTCTGCACAGCCAAGAACACAGTAAATAAATCAAGCTGACAGCCCTCAGAATGGGAGAAGATATTTGCAGGTTATGTCTCCGACAAAGGTTTAATAACCAGAATCCACAGGGAACTCAAATGTATAAGCAAGAAAAGAACAAGTGTTCCCATCGCAGGCTGGGCAAGGGACTTGAAGAGAAACTTCTCTGAAGAAGACAGGCGCACGGACTACAGACATATGAAAAAATGCTCATCATCTTTAATCATCATTGAAATGCAAATTAAAACTACCTTGAGATACCATCTAACTCCAGTAAGATTAGCCCAAATCACAAAATCCCAAGACCAGAGATGTTGGCACGGATGTGGAGAAAAGGGAACACTGCTGGTGGGAATGCAAATTAATACATTCCTTTTGGAAAGATATTTGGAGAACACTTAGAGATCTAATAATAGATCTGCCATTCAATCCTATAATTTCTCTACTAGGTATATACCCAGAAGATCAAAAATCACATTGTAACAAAGATATTTGTACCAGAATGTTTATTGCAGCCCAATTCATAATTGCTAAGTCATGGGAAAAGCCCAAGTGCCCATCAATCCACGAATGGATAAATAAATTGTGGTATATGTACACCATGGAATATTATGCAGCCTTAAAGAAAGATGGAGACTTTACCTCTTTCATGTTTACATGGATGGAGCTGGAACATATTCTTCTTAGTAAAGTATCTCAAGAATGGAAGAAAAAGTATCCAGTGTACTCATCTCTACTATGAAACTAATTTATGGCTTTCATATGAAAGCTATAACCCAGTTATAATCTAAGAATATGGGGAAGGGGGGAGGGAGGGGGGAGGATAGGTGGAGGGAGGGTGATTGGTGGGATTACACCTGTGGTGCATTTTACAAGGGTACATGTGAAACTTAGTAAATGTAGAATATAAATGTCTTAATAAAATAACTAAGAAAATGCCAGGAAGGCTATGTTAACCAGTGTGATGAAAATGTGTCAAACTGCTTATAAAACCAGTGTATGGTGCTCCGTAATCGCATTAATGTACACAGCTATGATTTAATAATAAAAAAAAGTAACTACTGACAACATTTAAAAAAAAAGTCCACTGACAGCAATTAAAAATCAACATGTATTATACCAACAACTTCAGCCAAAATGATGGCAATATAACAACTATGACAAAACTTACGCATGCATAGCAGCTGATGCTACATCACTGTATGACTGACGGTGATTATAAGTCACCATCATTTGTCAGATGCCTCCTAAGTTCAAAGAACATGTCTGTGTCTATGAGTTGATGAAATAAGGTATATTTCTAGCACATTCACTCAGCTGCTTAGGCAAAACCCATGTACTCATCTTATTTCTGTTTCTCTCACAACCAAGTTCTAATTCTCTGATCAGAAAATCTTATCTCTGCTGCAAAGTACATTCTGAATTACCACTTCTCCCCACTTCCATCACCACTGTCCACATGCCCATGACCTCTCACCCAGGTGACCACCATTCCTGCCCTGATCCGGGCTCTGTCAAGTCTATTTCCCACACATGTCCAGAGTGGTCCTTTTAGGATATATGACAAATCCTGTCACTCCTTTGCTGGAAAATCTCCAAGGACTTCCCACCAGACAAATAGAGCACCAAGTCCTTACTATGGCCTTAAGTAATTTCCTTCCCTAAATTCAGCTTGACTGATCGTAAGTGTGAAAGGGTTAAATGTCTTTGCTGTTGGCAATTTAGCAATAACTATAATACTCTTCACTCTTTACTCTTCCTTTTCTGTACTGGTTCACAGCCACACTGACCTCCTTGCTGTTACTCAAATACAGTTGGTCCCAACTCTTGTGATAAACTTGCTGATCTTTTTGCCTGTGAGCCTCTTCCATCTTATAAAATAGCTAATTCTCTCACTGGATTCAGGTCCCTACAAAAATGTCACCTCAGAGGGAACTTTCCTGCTTCCTCTATCCCTTGCAGTTGCCCTTAACTTGGGTGATTTTTCTTCATACCATTGATCCAACATATTGTGTTTCTATTTGCTTATAGTCTGCCACTCCAACTAGATCGCAGATTGCACCTAGGCAGATCTTTGTCCGTTTGCTCATTTGATGTTGATTGCTGTGTCCCCCATACCTAAATCAGTGTCTGGCAGATAGTGGAAGCACAATAAATGACTCAAATGACACTCAGGAGGCTGAGGCAAGAGAATCGCCTAAGCCCAAGAGCTGGAGGTTGCTCTGAGTGTGATGCCACAGCACTCTACCAAGGGCAACAAAGTGAGACTCTGTCTCAAAAAATAAATAAATAAATGACTCGAATGAATGCAACTATATAATGGAAATATAGACAATCAACAAAGAACAAGTACCCATGAAAAGGATAATCACAAAATAGAAGAATAGACAAATAATTCAACAGAAAAATAAAAAAGAATACAAATAGGCACAGGAGATCAAAACAGCCAAAAGATGTGTGAAAATATGTTCAAATTCATTAGTAATTCAAAGAAAAATTAAACCCAAAATGACATGTCATTTAACATCCATCGAACAGGCAAAATTTTTAAATCATTTCTCTATACAAGGTTATAGGGAAATGAATTATACTTCTCATGGGAATTTAAGTTGATATAATCTTTTTGACAGCAAGTTGGCAATATGAAGTAAAACAGGGGATATATATTCTCTAAAACCCAGAAATCCCACTTCTAAGTATTTTCCCTACTGAATCTTCTATGACTGAATGTTCCCTGCCATGTTACTTGGAATGGCAAACTTTCTTTTCTTTTTTTTTTTTTTTATTAAATCATAGCTGTGTACATTGATATGATCATGGGGCATCATTCACTAGCTTCACAGACCATTTGACACATTTTCATCACACTGGTTAACATAGCCTTCCTGGCATTTTCTTAGTGATTGTGTTAAGACATTTATATTCTAAATTTACTAAGTTTCACATGCACCGCAGATGTAATCCCACCAATCACCCTCCCTCTGCCCATCCTACCCCCTCCTTCCCGTCCCTCTCCCCCTTCCCCTTATTCTTAGGCTATAACTGGGTTATAGCTTTCATGTGAAAGCCATAAATTAGTTTCATAGTAGGGCTGAGTACATTTGGATATTTTTTCTTCCATTCTCGAGATACTTTATTAAGAAGATGTGGCTCAGTGAGTAGGGCACCGGCCCCATATGCCGAGGGTGGCGGGTTCAAACCCAGCCCCAGCCAAACTGCAACAAAAAAATAGCCGGGCATTGTGGCGGGTGCCTGTAGTCCCAGCTGCTTGGGAGGCTGAGGCAAGAGAATCACGTAAGCCCAAGAGTTAGAGGTTGCTGTGAGCCGTGTGATGCCAAGGCACTCTAACCAAGGCAGTACAGTGAGACTCTGTCTCTACAAAAAAAAAAAAAAAAGAAGATGGAATGGCAAACTTAACAATCTTAGTGACCACTAGGGGGAGACTAGATGTATAAGCCATAGAATATTATATGTCAAATGAGTAAACTAGAGCAATTTGTATGAATATGGACAGACTTCAAAAAATAATATTAATCAAAAATACTTTGTAATGTTTTATTTTAAAATGTTTTCACAGAATCTATGGCTCTTCAGTTTTTATGCATTGCTAGAAAATGGAAATGTTTTTGTGTCTTTTTCAGTTCAAAATGAATTCTTTTTACCAACTTACCATCTATTCTCTTTTCATTTGTTAAGAAATAATTTTCTTGCTGTTATAATATGAAGAACATTCTTTTTTTTTTTTTTCGTAGAGACAGAGTCTCACTTTATGGCCCTCGGTGGGGTGCCGTGGCGTCACACGGCTCACAGCAACCTCCAACTCCTGGGCTTAAGCGATTCTCTTGACTCAGCCTCCCGAGTAGCTGGGACTACAGGCACCCGCCACAACGCCCAGCTAATGAAGAACATTCTTGTTCCCTGGCTTGTTCCCTGGCATTTCCATTCACAAATCCGTCATGGTATGTTAAAACACAAATGAGGCAGCTATAATCAATGGCAGTAGAACTCTAAATTACAATTACGATGCTTCACAATTTGACTAGAAATAACATATTGTAATTTGGATTACAGCATATGACATTTAATGCTAAGTTGCCAACAGCAAATACATTTAACCCCCCTTCACGTTTATAATCAGTCAAGCATGAAATAAAGCATATCAGAAAACACAAATCACGACAAAGTAAAAAGTCCAGGCACTGGCGGAGGAAATAATGCAACATCTATTTCTGTTAAAGTCAACTTGTGTATAATGCTTTTATTTTGGAATAAGCTATTTTGTGTGAACTATTTCATCAAATTCACTCACAAAAAAAAAAAAACAGTTAATTTGAAGGGGAAAAATACTTCTAATATATCCTTTGAAAATAGCTTTATTCTTTACAGAAAATTGGATCAGAACATGTCCCTCTTTATATGGAGAGTTTGTATAATAGAAATGTATTCTTCATAAAGAGAAACATTAACAAAAACAAGGTACTTGTGACCAAAACTATATAACCTTTGATTAACTATATTATCTTCAAATAGGTTGAATGTGGCTGAGTTGTTAGCATGCCTCAGGTAGTGCCAGCAGAATGTATTTATCCTGAGTCTATATTGAATCACACACTATTGAAAATTTCCCTTAGGAATAATACTACTACACTATGAAACTCATATATGCTCTTCCCAAGACATTAAGTTTCACTTTATGAATTTGAAATTGCATTCCGAGAATGACTTTTTCTCTACTTTGGATTGTGCCTGTTACAAAGGTTATCCTTCTACATGCAATTATCTAGAATTGCTCAATATGTAAGCTCAGAACAAGAATTAAGTTACTCTCTTTGTGGGGAAAAATTAACTACACGGTATCGTTTAATAAGAAGAATTAATCTACAGTGATACTACAATCTCCTAATAGAATTCATGCCCCTCTTTCTAATTCTCTCTCAGAAAGTAATTCAAGGGTTGAAAGAACTGGCTAATAATTAACCTTTTAGAAAGCTTTAAGGAAGAAGAATTTTTTTTTTTTTTTAGTTGTAAGTAACTAACCAGTAAGTACTTGGTCTTGCTTGTGTCCTCCCAAGAGTCTGGATCCAATTTTGAGTCGTGGCTACAGAAAACCGGTAACGGGCCTGTCTGTGGGCCAATAGTATGACTGGCAAGCACTGTAAGCAGTTGTGGAGGATATTTCTACCTCTCTTGTCAGATTGACTCTCATTTTTGTTTGTGGTCTGACCCATTTCTCAAGGATTCCCATCCTAGCTGCCTATTAGAATCATCTGAAGAGTTAAAAATTGTAATACTCAACTCACATTTGACTTTTGCAATTACAAGAGATATAATATATAATACAGGCGTGGTGCCTGTATATCAGTGGTTAGGGCACCGGCCAAATGCATCAGGGCTGGCGGGTTCGAGCCTGGCCTAGGCCTGCTAAACAACAATGACAACTACAATAAAAAAAATAGCCGGGCATTGTGGTGAGTGCCTGTAGTCCCAGCTACTTGGGAGGCTGAGGCAAGAGAATCGCTTAAGCCCAAGAGTTTGAGATTGCGGTGACCTGTGATGCCACGGCACTCTACTGAGAGCTACATAGTGAGACTCTGTCTCAAAAAAAAAAAAAAGAAGATACAGTACAAGATAAGAAACATTATCAGTTTATAGTATTACCACTTTAATATATTTTTTCCTTTCTTCCAAACATGTATACATTTTTGGTACCCTATGCATATCTATTCTCAGTCCTTCGCCCTCACCAATATTTCTAGGAATAGTGTCCATGTATCAGGAACTGCCCAAATGATTCTACTGTGACTCAGGTTTGGGAACTATGCTCTCTGTTCATTCTTTGTACTTCTTTCTTTCTCTGTCTCTAGTTTAAACCTATCATTTCAAGTTTACTTTAGCAGAACTCTTTTGAAGAAATCTCAACAAATAAAAGAATTTAAAGCAATCAACAGTTTATTTAGGCAACCTGAATCATCCTTGTTTGCAAAATCCTAGTACTATCTTTTTGGAGCTTTATGGCTGTAAGGCAGAATTTTAGAAACCATTCTCACAGGCTTTTGAGATCCAGAAACATTTACAAAACTAGTGGTACCACAGTGACTCCCCATGCTCACATCACACCCATATTCACCTAGAGGCCAGGCTCTGTGCCAACAGGGCTAATAAAAAGAAAAGAACAACAGTTCCAGTCTTCAAAGAAGCTTCTGGTCTAATGCAGAAGACAGGAAAACAGATTATCACAATATAATGTTGATGCAATCAACACGTATGCAGGCGTCCTCAAACTTTTTAAACAGGGGGCCAGTTCACTGTCCCTCAGATCCTTGGAGGGCCAGACTATAGTTTTAAAAAAAAACTATGAACAAATTCCTATGCACACTGCACATATCTTATTTTGAAGTAAAAAAACAAAACGGGAACAAATACAATCACACCACCTCATGTGGCCTGCGGGCCGTAGTTTGAGGACCCCTGAGTGCCTGCAACGTGCCATATTCTAGATGCTTGGGATACAGTGGTGAGCATAAAAGAAAAAATCGCTCTCCTCCTTGATTTTATATTCTAAACAGGGAAAACAGACATAAACAAAATAAATGACTAAAATTACATTATGTTAGAAGACATAGGAAATTGTGAAGAAGTTATAATAGCTATAATTTTAAGAAAGGTGAAAAGGAAGTCATGGGGTTCAATGGGAGGACACAGGAGAGGCATCTTGGAAGAAATGGTAATTGATTTAGGCAAAAGCATTTTAGCAGGATGATGAGGTTAGGTCAAAAACTGCAGTAGGTTAAGGAGAGAAGGGAACAGGAGAATCAGGTGTTAGCAGTGTGGACTTTCAATAAATTTGACTATAAAACAGTAAAGAAGAGAGGTTCACAATACAGAAAATAGAGGCTGGGCACGGGGGCTCATGCCTGTAGTCCCAGCACTCTAAGAGGCTGGGTGTTGTGGCAGGCACCTGTAGTCCCAGCTACTAGGGAGGTTGAGGCAAGAGAATCACTTGAGCCCAAGAGTTTGAGGTTGCAGTGAGCTGTGATGCCACGGCACTCCACCCGGGGTGACAATGTGAAACTCTGTGTCAAAAAAAAAAAAAAGAGGCTGAGGCAGGTGAATTGCTTGGGCTGAAGAGTTCAAGACTAGCCCGAGCAAGAGTGAGACCCTGTCTCTACTAACAGAGAAACTACCTGGGTGTTGTGATGGGCACCTGTAATCCCAGCTACTTGAGATACTGAGGCAAGAGGATTGCTTGAGCCCGGGAGTTTGAGGTTGCTGTGAGCTGTGATTCCATGGTACTATACTCAAGACAACAGAGTGTCTCGAAAAAAAAAAAAAAAAAAAAAAAAGGCAAGAAAAGGGCCAGTAGCGACTGTTGTTCAACAGGCTGTGAAAAAAATGAGATCTCCTATAAAAAGACCACCAGGCAGAAGGGGTGAGGGAAAAGATTGACATAAGCAAGATTTTTGCTAATATTTACTAAAACCTTAAACATGTCTCAGGGTGTTCTAAGCACTTTTGTAGTCTCAGCAATCTTATGAGGTACATTATTATCTTGGTTTTATCCTTTTTTTTTTTTCTTTTTGAGATAGCATCTCACGGGCACCCAAACTAGAGTGCGTGGTACCAGCCTAGCTCACAGCAACCTCAAATTCCTGGGCTCAAGCAGTCCTCCTGCCTCAGCCTCCCAAGTAGCTGAAACTACAGGCACCTGCCAGCTAATTTTTCTGTTTTTAGTAAAGACAGGATCTCACTATGCTTAAGTTGGTCTTGAACTACTAACCTCAAGCAGTCCTCCCACTTTGGCCTCCCAAAGTTCTAGGACTACAGGTGTGAGCCACCAAGCCCAGCCTATTACTTCAATTTTATAAGTAAAGAAACTAATGCAAGAAAGTTAACTACCCAAGCCACACACCAACATGCACAGTACAATTTTGAAGCCAGGCATCTGGCCTCAGAGTCCTCGGCCTTAACCACTATCCTAGCTTAATAATAATAAAAAGAGGAGGAAGGTGTTCAAGGAGTTTGAGGAATGGCTTGAATTTTATATAGATAAAAGTGTCTAAGGATGGACAAAGGGTTAGGGAGTTACAAAGACATGGCCAGTCTGCATACTTAGCCAGAAGTTTGAAACAAAGGGAATGTGAAGGTTGCTTATTTTGCTGAGGCTCGGAGATGCCCACTTATGAAGAGCTTTATGAGGACAGAGATTACGTCACTAGGTTCACCATTACAAACACATGCAGCACCTAGCACTGGACCTGGCAAATAATTCATTAAATATCTGTTGGCTGAATTAAGAAAATTATAGAGGGCGCGCTCGGCCTGGTCCAGCTCCCGCCCGCGCCGGCTGCGGTGCACGGCCAGAGCACCCACCTGCTCCAGCAGGCGCGCCCATCGCCCTTGGCGGCCGCAGCGGGGCAGGGCGGTGGCGGGCAGGACGCGGGGGGGTGGCGAGCGCCGGGCGCCGCTCCCCTCCACCTTCTGCCGGTGCGTGCTCCTCAGGTGCCTCCACAGCTCCGAGGTCCCCGCCTGGAAGCCTGGGCTGCGGCCCACCTGCTCCCCGCCCAGGCGGCACGTGGCCCAGGGGCCGGAAGGCTGCCCGGGGGTGCGGGGGCCAGGTGGAAGTAGCCCCAGGGCTGGGAGTACGGCGCCCCCAGGCGGCCGGGAGGAGCCACCGCGTCGTCAGGCCCGCAGCCCTGCTCCGCTGTCCCCAGCAGCTCCTCACTCCACATCGTGCCGCGCGCGGTCCCTGCACGCACCTCCTGTGACGGCGGCCAGGCTGCGAAGAAAGCGTGTCTCCGTCTGTTTCATTACTGAGAAGAATCCTACGGTTAGTTCCGACAGAGTCTCACTCTGTTCTCACAGCTAGAGTACAGTGGTGTCATCATAGCTCACTGCAACCTCAAACTCCTGGGCTCAAGCAATCCTCCAGCCTCAGCCTCTGGAATAGCTGGAACTATAGTTATGCAGATTGAGAGAACCACACGCAAAAAGCCCCATCCATACCTGGACCTAATTTAAGTAATGAAATCCTGGACTTTGAGCAGATGAGGAGACTCTGTTGCTGGCTTTGTAGGAGCAAGTCGCCACATTGTGAGCCATGAAGAACACCATATAGTGAGGGCTGCAGGTAGTCCCCAGCTAATGGACAGCAAGAAAATGAGGTCCTCAGCCTGATAACTTGCAAGAAACTGAATACTTTAACAGCCGCATGAGCTCGGACATAGGTCCAACCTCAGTCAAACCTCTGAAGTCCACAGGCAGGAAGGCAAGGGCACCATTAAGCTAGTATCCCAGGAATATGAGCCAGAACCCCACAGATATGGCTAGAACCCCATGTTTGTTCTTGTTGCCTTTGATCTTGTTGATAAAGGTATTCCACAGAAGTTGGGGTCCTTCCTTATGGAGCTAAATGCACATACCTGGCCAAGAAGTCAGAAAAATTGAAAGAGAATCCAGAGAAATAGAGAATTGCAAGCGCAGATAGTGCTTCACACCAAAAAGGTGAGTCAGCAGATCAGCAGTGTGTGCCAGCTCCAGAATGACTTACACATGGTACCAAAACATGACATCATGTAAACTTATATAGTCAAATACAGTAGAACCTCCCTAGTTGACCACCTGCCTGCATTGCCCACTTCCTTAAGTTGAGCTAATTTTCACAGTCCACGTATGTACCACATATACCGAGTGGAAGACTGACATCTATATACTGACCACCTCTGTAAGTTGTATCTTGACCACTTGGACTGTGACAAACAATATTAATTTACCCTCTGTAACTTAACCAGTTGAGTCCACTCTACACCAAGGGGTAGAAGGTGTAAGCCTTGCCCCTTAGTCATATTTTTTCTTTAGTATAAGTTCTTTTTTCATGTTTTGTTATTACGTGTTGGTTAGGTTAGGCCTAACATCTTATTGTTTATCATGTGTTGTGGATGATTTTTTAAATGTGAAAAACGTGCTCTGAATTGTAGGCACATCCTGAAATTACTGAAAAATGAGGTAGTTGATCAAGACATGATGGCCCAAAGGAAAGAACTCAAAGAGCTGACATTGAAGGAAAAGGTTGATCTTCTGCATTTTCTGGAAAGCAGCAGCCAAAGAAAGAGCAGAACATTTTGGTGCTGGCAAGACCACAGTTAGCAACACCCTAAAACGTAAACATGAGTACCTGGACAGATGTGGTAAGGGAAGCAAAGACCTAGACAGGAAAAGGAGGAAAAGCGCCCGCTTCTGCAGCACATATACTAAAATTGGAATGATACAGAGAAGATTAGCATGGCCCAGAAAAGGAGGAAAACTTCCCTCAGCGAAGGCAATGAAGCCACATGTAGTTTGTTTAAACAAATGAGGGCAGTTAACGCCCAAATCTCCCAGCCAATGATCCAAGAAGTTGCTTAAAAATTCGCACAGGAATTCTGGGTGGCAGATTTCCAAGCACCCAGTGGTTGGCTTGAGAAATTTAAACTGCCATGTGAGATCTCCCAGAAAGTCTTATGTGGTGAATCCAATGAAGTCCCACTAGAAGTCGTGGAAGAGGTCACCAAAATGGACTTCGTCAGAGTCTTCAAAGATGATGCCAGCTTTAATGCTTGATGAGTGCAGACCTTTTTCAAGGTGATGCCTTTTTCACTGTGAAGGCTGACAAATGTAAGAGCGGAAAACTTTCCAAAGAACATTTCACAGTTCTGCTTTGCACTAGCACAACTGGAAAGAAACTAAAGCCCTTGGTGATTGGTAAATCGGTAAAGCCACGTATAATCAAGAACCTCAAACCTGAAGACCTGCCTGTCACTTGGAGATCACACCAACGTGCATGGATGACGGGTGCCCTATTTGAGGGTAAGGAGTATAGACCGAGAAATGAGGAAGAAGAAACGGTCAATTCTATTGACAGTAGACAACTGTCCTGGCCATCCACAAGTGAATCATCTCACAAATCTAACACTGAAATTTCTAAACATGACCTCAAAAATCCAACCTCTTAGGTTGGCACCCTTAGCACAGTGGTTACAGTGCCAGCCACATGTTCCGAAGGTGGCAGGTTGGAACCCGGCCTGGGCCAGCTAAGCAATGACAACTGCAACAACAACAACAACAAAAGAAAAATAGCTGGGCCTTGTGGTGGGCACCTGTAGTCCCAGCTACTTGGGAGGCTGAGGCAAGGGAATGGCTTAAGCCCAAGAGTTTGAGGTTGCTGTGAGCTGTGACTCCACAGCACTCTACCAAGGGCCACATAGACTCTGTCTCAAAAAAAAAAAAAAAAATCCAGCCTCTTGACCAAGGCATCATCAAAACATTTAAAATGTACTATTGATCCCAGGTCCTGCAGTGGGTTGTACCAAAGCACAAACCTGTGGTCCGCTTGTGGAAGCAACTTCACGCATTACATCAGTCAATACTCTGGATGCAGTCCTCTGGATCAGTTCTGCTTGGAATAAAGTTCAGCCAGAAATGATACAGAAGTGTTTCAAGAAAGTTGTATTTGTCACAGCCCAAGAGCACGATATTTTGGCTATATTAGACAGTCCATCTCCCATGGCAGAATTCAAAGGAGTAGATTTTGAAGGTTTCATTACAATGGACAATGAAGTGGCAACATGTAATGAACCTGACCCAGGAGCAATTTTCCAAGCAATATTGATCAAAGTACAGATTCACATAAAACTGCATGAAGCAGCTGAGGAAGTGGAAGAAGCAAGTGAAGATGGCAGAAATTTCAGAGACTCCAAAGGAAGAGAATGCCAGGCATCTAATAATGCAGTTGAAGTCATTTGCTGTGGGAAAATGCCCAGCTACACTAAGTGGTGTAGCCAGTGTTGAGAGTGCTTTCTCCACTTATGTTTGTATGATTTCATATGATATTTTCTTTTTTTTTTTTTTTTTTTGTAGAGACAGAGTCTCATTGTACCGCCCTTGGTAGAGTGCAGTGGTGTCACACAGCTCACAGCAACCTCTAACTCTTGGGCTTACGTGATTCTCTTGCCTCAGCCTCCCAAGTATATGATATTTTCTAATAGAAGCTGTACAAGAAAGTAAAGTATATGTATGTTTCAGTAGAGTAGGCCTAGTTCCTTATGTTGACCACGTCCATATGTTGACCAGTTTGTTACAGTCCTGTGGGTGGTCAACAGAGGTTCTAACTGTATTTAAAAACTACTAACAAACTTGGCACAATTGTCCTAAACACTTAACCTTAGGTCACAAGTCAAATTTGCACTCTTAAATGTTTGCCCTGACTGCTCTTACGTGGTTACAGTACATTGTGTTAATTCCTCCATTAGTTAATGGAAAATCGAGTCATTTCCAGTGTTTGACTGTTATGACTAATGCTATTAACATTGGTGTACTGTCTTTGTGTGGATATATGTTTTTATTTTCTTTTATATATGTGGATTGCTATGAGTGGAATCACTAGTTTGTATGGCAAATGTATGTTTAACATTTTAAGAAATTGTCAAACTGTTTTCCAATGTGAATATACCATTTTACATTCCTAGCAGTAACATAGGAGGGTACTAGTTTCCGCACATCCTCACCAACAACACTTGGTCTTGTCTCTCTTTCACATCATAACTTTTCCAGTGGGTATCTCATTGTGCTTTCAATTTGTATTTCCCTAATGACTAAAATGTCCATTTTTCCATACGCTTTTTAGCCATTTGTGTTCCTTCTTTAGTAAAATGTCTCTTCAGATTTTTGCCCATTTTAAAATTGAGTTGTTTTTCTCATTATTCAGTAGCAAGGACTTTTTCCTTATTCCGTACAGAAATAGTTTATCAAATCTTTGATTTTGAATTTTTTCTCCCAACCTATAGCTTGTTTCTAATTTTTTCCTTAATAATATATTAAAATGCAAAAGTGTAAAAAAAAAAAGAAAATTAAAGATAATTTGGAGTGAACCATATGAAATTGCCATTTAAGTTAGTCTTGACTCTTCTGCAAAGCACTCGCTCATCTTACCTTTCCTTTTTATTTCCCTTCTTGGGCCCAATGCCCCAAATTAATTTGCTTGCCAAAATTTTCTGTTTCCCATTTTCATGCCTTCGTTTATGTCTTCCTCTTAAAAAGATCTGCTTCAACCTTGATTCATGTTTCTCTTTTGTCAAAGTCCACTGCAAATTCCAAGCATTCTTACATTCTTAAATGATTAAATCTGTGTTAATTTTTGTTTTTTTTTTTTTTTTTTTTGAGACAGAGTCTCAGTTTGTCACCCATGGAAGAGTATCTGTGGCATCACAACTCACAGCAACCTCAAACTCTTGGGCTTAAGCCATCCCCTGGCCTCAGCCTCCTGAGTAACTGGGACTACAGGCGCCCTGCTGTGTGAAGGCCCTTCGGGTGGTCAATGACGCGGAGGTTAGACCCGCTTATTGAAATGGTATGAGACAAAGGGGAGTACAGCTCTGGTGGCATGTAGCAAACTTTTTTATTTCTACCTGGCTTATATAGCCAGTTCTGCACATACACACTGTTAATCAATAATCACACAATCACTTCATAGGTATATTGTAAAAACAAATTAACCTTTTCCTGGAATCTGCTGATCTACTGATCAACTGATACTCATTCTTCTAAACTTTCTATTATATTTAAAAATATTAGTCACAAAAAAAAGTGCTGTTAGCCATTTTCCCATAAACCGCTATGTCACAAGACCACTGTGGGGGAAAAGCTTGATTGTTCACCTGCTCCCTGGAGGCCCAAACCACCTGGAAGCAGAGACCTTATCTCACAAAACCACAGCCCGGAGATTCCTAAGACATACCAATGAGGTGCCTGCACACCTCAGCCCACTCGGCCAGCTTCTGAGCACTGGACTTTTACCACCTAAGCACTCAGGCTTAAGGGCCTTATCAGGGTTCTGCCCCGGTTTCTTCCTTGCCATGCAAAGTAAGAACTTGTCTCTGGTCTCTCTCAGAATGGTGGGCACAGAGGCATATAGGCTTTTCGCTTATAGTGCCCACCACAATACCGAGTTATTTTTTAAAGACAGGGTCTCGCTCTTGCTCAGGCTGGTCTCTAACTCCTGAGTTCAGGCAATCCACCTGCCTCAGCTCCCAGAGTGCTAGGATTACAGATGGGAGCCACCATGCCTGGTCAAATCTGTGTTAATTTTTTACTTTGAGATTTCTCAGATCCCATTCTTGTTTTCTTTCTTTGCAACATGTTTTCTAGTATATGCTAAGCTTTCTTTTTATTTTTATTTATTTATGTGGAATAGTTAAGTTATATGGCTTCTACTTCAAAAAATATAAAAAGCATCCAGGGAGAAGTTTCCCTCCCCTTTCCCATCAGACCCTATTTTTGTCCTCAGGGGCAACCAATATCATCAGTTTCTTATGTATCTTTCTGAAGCAGGTCTGTAAAAGTAAATATGTACATATGGTTACTCTTAATTTTCTTTTTCTTTCTCTTTTTTTTTTGAGACAGTCTTATTTGTCACTCTCAGTAGAGTGCTGTGGCGTCACAGCTAAACCTCAAACTCTTGGGCTCAAGAGTTCTAGCTATTTCGGGCGGCTCCTGTGGCTCAAAGGAGTAGGGTGCCAGCTCCATATGTCAGAGGTGGTGGGTTCAAACCCAGCCCCAGACTAAAACTGAAAAAAAAAAGAAGAGTTCTAGCTATTTGGGAGGCTGAGACATTCTCTCTTCTGAGACAAGAGAATGTCTCAGCCTCCCAAATAGCTGGAACTATAGTGTCTGCCACAAAGCCCAGCTGTTTTTAGAAATGAAGTCTTGCTCTGGCTCAGGCTGGTCTCAAAACTGTGAGCTCAGGCAAGCATCCGCCTCAGCCTCCCAGAGTGCTAGGACTATAGGCATGAGCAACCTATAGTTCCAGCCTTTTTGTTTCTTTTTCACCAAGAAAAAACATCAGGAATAAGACAAGGATGTCATTTCTCCCTATTTCTATTCAACATTGTACTTGAGTTCACAACCAGTGCAATAAGGCAAGAAAAAAGAAGTAAAACACATCCAAATTAGAAAGAAATAATATTGTCTTTATTTATTGATGACATAGTCATCTAAGTCAAAAATCCCCTATAATCTACAAAGAAGTTATAAGTGAGTATAGCAAAGTTGTACGATGCAAGATCAATATAAATTGCATTCCTATATGCTAGCAATGAACAACTGGAAACCAAAACAAAAAATACCATTTACAATAACATCAAAACATGAAATACTTAGAAATGTATCTGGCAAAAGATGTGCAAGACATGTTACTAAAAACTACAAAACATTGCTGAAAGAAATTTAGGAAAAGCTAAATAAATAGAAAGATATACTATCTTCATGGATCAAATTACAGAATATTATCAGATGTCAACTCTTCCCAAATCGATGTATAGATTCAGTGCCATCCCAATAAAAATGCTTACTAGCATTTTTATCATTTTATAGAAATTAGTAAACTGATTCTAAAATTCACATGGAAATACTGAGAACCTAGAATAACCAAAAACAATTAGGAGGAGAACAAAGGTACAGACCTACACAACTTGATGTCAAGACTACCTTGCAGTACTGGCATCAAGACAGACAAGTAGTGGCAAGTTTCCTCAATGTTTGCATATCAATAAAAGACTTGATTTCTCCGTCAATTTTAACGCTTAGCTTAGCAGGATAGAGAATTCTGGGCTGGAAGTTGTTCTGTTTAAGTAGATTAAAGACAGATGACCATTGTCTTCTGGCTTGAAAAGTTTCATTAGAGAAGTCCGGAATCACCCTGATAGATTTCCCCCTGTAGGTCAGCTGCACTTACTCCTGGCAGCTTGCAAAATCTTTACTTTTGTCTTGACTTTAGATAGATTCATCACAATGTGCCTTGGAGAAGCTCTATTTGAATTGAGGTGACCAGGGGACCAATATCCTTCTGAAAGGAGTATGTCAGAATCTTCAGTGATATTTGAAAATTTTTCATTTATAATAGTCTCTAGAATGGCTTCCATTCCGCTGGGGCATTCTTTGTCCCCTTCTGGGATACCTATAACTCATATATTTTTATAGAGTCCCATAATTCTGTCAGTGAATGTTCTGCTTTCTCTCTCTTCTTTTCTGCCTCTTTAACTATCTGAGTTATCTCAAGAGCTTTATCCTCTACCTCGAAGATTCTTTCTTCTGCATGATCTACTCTGTTGTTGATACTTTCTAATGCATCTTTAAGTTCCTTAATTGACTGCTTCAGTTCCTTCAGCTCTGCTATTTCCTTTCTATATTCTTCATACTGTTCATCTCTTATTTGATTGTATTTTTGGATTTCCTTTTGGTTATTTTCCACTTTCTCAGCAATTTCCTTCATTATTTTCTTTTTTTTTTATTTTTTTTATTTTTATTATTTTTATTTTTTTTTTTTGTAGAGACAGAGTCTCCCTGTACCGCCCTCGGGTAGAGTGCCATGGCATCACACGGCTCACAGCAACCTCTTAACTCTTGGGCTTACGCGATTCTCTTGCCTCAGCCTCCCGAGCAGCTGGGACTACAGGCGCCCGCCACAACGCCCGGCTATTTTTTTGTTGCAGTTTGTCCAGGGCTGGGTTTGAACCCGCCACCCTCGGCATATGGGGCTGGCGCCCTACTCACTGAGCCACAGGCGCCCCCCTTCCTTCATTATTTTCATCATCTGTATTTTAAATTCCCCTTCTGTCATTTCTAACATTTCTTTATAGGAGGAGTCCTCTGCTGTAGCTACCTGGAAGGGGTTACTCTGGACTGGTATTTCATGGACCAGGATTTTTCTGCTGATTCTTCTTCACGAGTGCTTTCTTATATCTGTTTCCTTACCCTAATTATCCTTTCACTTCTTCTTGCTCTTTGAAGTTTTAATGAGTTCTTTTGGTACAGGACCAGAAGGATGAGAAAATTGAAGAGCAAGAAGGGAAAAAAGATTTTAAAAAGAAAGAAAAAAGAGAGAGTGGGTGGCGCCTGTGGCTCAGTGAGCAGGGCGCCGGCCCATATACCAAGGGTGGCGGGTTCAAACCCGGCCCCGGCCAAACTGCAAGAGAGAGAAGAGGGGGTGAGTAAAAAGAAATATTGAAAAAAAGAAGAAAGGCACCGAAAGAAAGAAACAGGAGTAATATAGGTGTATAGTAGGGTACTATGACCCAACCTTGAAGACCCCCAACCTCTGGGGGTACTGGGTTGGGTGATTCCCTTGAGGTCAACAGCTCTTTGACAGCCAGATCAGACACAGTACCCCACCTCTACCAGGTAGAGAGGAAAGCCAAAAATACTATAAATCAAACCAAAACAAATAAACGAAAACCCTTATGGGATAACATTGGAGGAAAAAAAAAAAAATAGGGGCAGATACACTGGCAAAAATGAGATTCCAATTGTTAAAGAAGGCAAAATGGATGATTGTATTTAAACTAGAATAGTGAAAAAGAGGGGAAAAAAACGAGAAAAATGACAAGGAAAAATGTTGAAATTAAGAAAAAAAAACAAACAAACAACAACCCCCTCTCCCCCAAAATAAAACCCCAAACCAAAGAACCAAACAGTATATATATCTTGCAGAATATTGTCCGGGCAACAGGTGATCTTCTGAGGTATAAGATGTTAATCACAATGTTGATACAGCTGTACAAGATGGAGCCTGGAGGCCTCTGCTGATCTCTCATACCCCACAGGCTTGGGAGCCAAAAGTCTCCTCAGCCTACCTAAAAGACACTCCAAACTATGAACCTTGGCCAAGTAGAAGCTTTCCAAGGAAAGCACTTATCCCCGGGATCTCTCCTGATGTGGCTGCCTGCTAATCCAGTGCACCAAGTCCAGACTCCCACTATGCCCCTGAGGGCCAAGGCTGTTAATCTGCCACACTTGGATCTCCGCACTTCCCCAATGTCTCAGTAGTACCCTCCTTAGGGCAGCTCAGTCACTAGATTTCTCGCCCAAGGTATCCCGGCTGATCTCTGTGCTGCAACACTCAGGGGCAGCTCTCCCACAGCAGCTGTGCTGGCAGCCCACAGCTGAATGATATTAGCTCCCTGCCAGCTCAGTGTCTCAGACTGGGGCCCTAGACAACACCGAAAGTTGTCTGTACACACCGGCCCAAGATCTCCCAAAACACTGAAAGATATTGGCCTGGGGAAAGACTTTATGAGGAAGACTGCCATGCAATAGCAACAACAGCAATAATAAACAAATGGGATTTAATTAAACTGAAAAGCTCTGTACAGCCAAGGAGACAACAACCAAAGCAAATAGACAACCTACCCAATGGGAAAGGATATTTGCATATTTTGAATCAAACACTTAATAACCAGGATCTATACAGAACTTCACAAGAAAATAACCAACAATCCCATACATCAATGGGGAAAAGAGATGAGTAAAACCTTCTCTAAAGATGACAGACGAATGGCTAGCAAACATATGAAAAAATGCTCATCATCCCTAATTATTAGAGAAATGCAAATTAAAGCCACCCTGAGATATCACCTAGCCCCAGCTAGAATGGCCTATATCACAAAATCTCAAAATTGCAGATGCTGGTGCAGATGTGGAGAGAAAGGAACACTTTTACACTGCTGGTGGGACTGCAAACTAATACAACCTTTTTGGAAGAAAATATGGAGAAACCTCAAAGAACTCAACCTAGACCTCCCATTTGATTCTGCAATCCCATTACTGGGCATCTATCTAGAAGGAAAAAAAAACCTTTTATTATAAAGACACTTGTACTAGGCTGTTTATCGCAGCCCAATTTACAATCCCTAAAATGTGGAAACAACTTAAATGTCCTTCAACCCAGGAATAGATTGGTAAATTGTGGTATATGTATACCATGGAATACAGTTCAGCCATAAAAAAAAAAAAAAAAAAAGGAGATTTTTGCAGCATTTGTACTAACCTGAATAGCGGTGGAACATATTATTCTTAGTGAAACATCACAAGAATGGAAAAGTATAAATCCTATGTATTCAATTTTGATATGAAGACAATTAATGACATAGTGGGTCATGGGGGAAGGGGAGACCAGACAGAGAAGGAGGGAGGGGGTGAAGGAAAGGAAAAGAAGAATAAAAAAACAAGAAAATAGTGACTAATTGTCACATAAATTGGATTTAATTTTGACCAAAGTACATTACTTAAACATCAATTTTTAATTCAACTTGTTAATATGTTAGTTAGGATATTGCATCCTCATTTATAAGTGACATATGTTTGTAATTTCCCCTTTATAATAATATCTTTTCTCCAATTTAATATCAGGTGTACCCAGATCAAATAGAATGATTTTAAAGTATTTCTTCTTTTTCTTTTGTCTATAAGATTTGGCATGATCTATTTTTCGAAATTATCTTTTACTTTTATTTATAAATATTAGTTGTCTATTTTTTGAGACTTAAAAAAATAAGAAGTTGGGCGGCGCCTGTGGCTTAAGGAGTGGGGCACTGGTCCCATATGCCAGAGGTGGCAGGTTCAAACCCGACCCTGGCCAAAAACTGCAAAAAATAAAAAATAAAAAAAAAGGGGGGAAAAAAATAAGTTAACTGATGACTCCATATTGAATCTCAGAGTCAAAGCATTCTATAATAGTCATACTCTTATTTGACAATGTGAATGTTACTTTCTTTGCATTATTATTATTGCTTAATATTTTGATGTAGCAATTGTCTGATTCCTCTTCTGAATGTATTTATGTTCGTTCATTCTTTATGAGTTTTTTGTTTCTAGTCCTTATCTCAAACATTGTTATTGTTATTAAATTTTAAGGCTTTTAATTTTGTGAAGGCAAAAAAATGGAAACAAAATAAACATAATAAACACATAAATGTGTATGTAAAAATTTTTTTAAATGAAAAAAAGTCAGACAAGTAGATCAGTAAAACAGAACAGTATTCAGAAACAGAACCATTCATATATGGACAACTGTTTATTAAAATGTACAAAGCAATGTAATTGCTTTAATACAGAGCAATAAAGTTCAACAAATGGTACGGGAACAAAAAAAAATTGAACTTCAATTCTTACCATATGCCACATACAAAAAAAAATTCCCAATGAGTCATAAACATAAATGTAAAATCCAAATCTATAAAACTTTTAGAAAAATACACAGGAAAAAATCTTTATGATTGTGAGCTTAGTAAGGATTTCTTAGAAATAATACCAATGCACAATTCATGAAGAAAATGTTAAGCAGGCTCGGTGCCTGTGGCTCAAGCAGCTAAGGCACCAGACACATACACCTGAGCTGGCAGGTTCGAATCCAGCCTGGGCTTGCCAAACAATGAGGGCTGCAACCAAAAAATAGCCAGGCGTTGTGGCAGGCTCCTGTAGTCCCAGCTACTTGGGAGGTGGAGGCAGGAGAATCACTTGAGCCCAGGAGTTGGAGGTTGCTATGAGCTGTGATGCTATAGCACTCTACCGACGGCAACAGCTTATATGTTTGCAATTTCCCCTTTATAATAATATATTTTTTCCAATTTTGATCTCAGGTATACCCAGATCAAGTAGAATGATTTTGAAGTATTTCTTCTTTTTCTATTGTCTATAAGATTTGGCATGATGTTTTTCAAAATTATCTTTTACTTTTATTTATAAATATTAGTTGTCTATTTTTTGATACTTAAAAAAAAATAAGAAGTTAACTGATGACTCCGTATTGAATCTCAGAGTCAAAGCATTCTATAATAGACATACTCTTATTTGACAATGTGAATGTTACTTTCTTTGCATTATTATTATTATTGCTTAATATTTCAATGTAGCAATCGTCTGATTCCTTTTCTGAATGTATGTTGGTTCGTTCTTTACAAGGTTTTTGTTTCTAGTCCTTATCTTAAACAATGTTATTGTTATTGAATTTTAAGCCTTTTTAATTTTGTGAAGGCAAAAAAATGGAAACCTCATAAACACACATATATGTAAAAAGTAAAAAAAAAAAAGGTTAAGCTAGACTTCATCAAAATTAAAAATTTCTGCTCTTTGAGAGACACTAAAAGAATGAAAAGGCAAGCCAGATGAGGAGGAAATATTTGTGAATCATATATCTAATGAAAGACTTACATCCAAAATATATAAAGAACTCTCAACAACTAAATAATTTTTTAAACACAATAAAATATGAGCAAAAATTTGAGCAGACATATGAAGAAGCCAAATAATCATATGAAAAAAATGCTCAACATAATATGTCATTAGGAAAATGGAAATTAAAACCACAATGATATACATACTTACTAGATGGGTTATAATTTAAAAGACTGACCATATCAAGTGTTGGTGAGAATGTAAGGAACTCAAACTCTCATATATTTTGCTGGTGGAAATGTACAATGGTACCACTACTTTGGAAAATGTTTTGGCAGATCCCTGAAAAGGCAAACATACACCTACCAAGCATCTGTCTTTACAAAGATTTGTGCACAAAAGTTTTCAGTAGCTTTATTTACAATAGCTACAAATAAGAACAACAAATGTCCATCAACAACTCAATGAATAAACAAAAGGTAGTTAATCCATTGAAAGGAATATTACTTGGTAGTAAAAAGGAATAAACTAGCAATACATATAACATGGGTGAATCTTAGCATAGTTACGCAGAGTGAGAGAAGCCAGACTCAAAATATACATGCTATGTAAGTCTATTTATATAAAATTCTAGAAAATTCAATTGATCTATAGTAAAAGAAAGCAGAGGTGGGAGAAGAGGAAGAGATTACAAAACAGTGTAAGGAGACTTTTGGGAAGAATGGATATATTATCTTCACTGTGACGGTGGTTTCATAAGTCAAACTTAATTTAATATCTATAATACTTCAACAAAGCTTAAATTCTAAAAAAACAGTACATACATTGTTCTGCTACTGGCTTTTTTTTTTTTTAAAGAAACTAATATGCCCATGAATGGTTTCTTTTAAAAATATAAAGCTTGCTCATTCTTTCTGCAGCTACCTAGAATTTTACGATACACATACATGCATAAGAATTGATATTACTATTCCCCTACTGATGTCAATTTACAAACAATGCTGCTTTGCAAAACCACATACAAATTCATTTCCTTTGTATATGAGCTAATCTACAAGATGTATTCCTAGAAGTTAAGACTGCTAGGTCAAGAAATAGATTTACAATTTTGATTGCTATTGCCAAACTGCCCTCTAGTCAGTTTTCCCTGCAGGAAATAGAAACTGTTATAGACATTTTAAATAGGAAGGCACTTGGATTAAGAAACCGCTGCCACCACCACTGCTTCTCCATATCGAGGAAGCTGACAGATAGACACTTGATCACTGCAGTACAGAAACGTTTCCCACTACCTTGCAACACTCAAAAACTTCAAAATGGCCTTTGCCTCAATGTGCCTTTCAAATCATGAAGGAAGAGCATATAATTGGGAAAACCTAATTAATATCCAGAAGCTCACTTGCATAAAAAATTCTGAGAAATGGCCCAGCACAATGGTTCAGCATGTAATCCTAGCACTCTGGGAGGCTGAATGGTGGATCACCTGAACTCGAAATGTAAGAGAACAGCCTGAGCAAGAGCAAGACCCCATCTCTACTAAAAACAGAAAATGTAGCTGGGTGCTGTGGCAGGCACCTGTAGTCCCCGCTACTTGGGAAGCTGAGACAAGAGGATCTCTTGAGCCCAAGAGTTTGAGGTTGCTGTGAGCTATGATGCCACAGCACTCTACCCAGGGTGACAGAGGGAGATTCTGTCTCAAAAGAAAAGATTCTGAGAAACATAGTACTGATTTTCTAACCACTCTAATTAGAAGGGTAAATTGGTTATTGGGTAAGTAAATTCAGAATTCACAGCACCCAGTCCTCAGTGGTGGTTCCAGTTTTTCCCTCTATCAGCAAAAATACCCACTGCCCTCTTTCTTACCATTAATACTAGCTCATGACCGTGTTTAATAAAATTTAAAAATCTTGATCTAATAGGTTAAAAAAATTGGTATCTCAGTGTAATTTTGTCTCTTAATAGTAAAGGTGAACTTTTTCTCCAGTGTATCATTTCATTCTCTTCCGTGAAAACTCTGTTCATAGTTTTGACCCTTATGCTTTTGGATTTTTGAACTTTTCTTATTGAAGTCTGGGTGTTCTTTATATATTAAGCAGTGTGTGGTATGATGTGCAAGTATTTTTGCAAATTTATCACTTTCCTTTAGACTATGTTTATGGTATTTTTTGCCATGAATAATTTATTTTATAATTATTGTTATAAATTCATAGAATTAGCAATTTTATTGATTTTATTCTAGATTTTATATCAAATTCAGAAAAGGTTTTAAATACTAAAATCTTTTAAAATTCTCCAATAAACTCAACTACTTCACATATTTCAGTTTTCACATTTAAAATTAGAACTTTTTTCAATATAGGAATCCAACTGTTACAGCTACCCAGGTGTCCTACGCACTACCTTTTAACGAAGACACCATACTTTCCCCACTGAGTTGACATTTCCTCCTTATCTAGTCCTGAATGCTCACATCTGGATCTATTTTTGACCTTTTTCTTCTTTTTAATAATCTAATTATATGTCAGTACCAAATTATCTTAATTATTGGAGGTCTCTATTTAAATATTTCATAGGGCTCTTTCAGAGTATTCCTGGCTAGTCTTACTTC
The DNA here is from genome assembly GCF_027406575.1 of Nycticebus coucang. NCBI lineage: Eukaryota > Metazoa > Chordata > Mammalia > Primates > Lorisidae > Nycticebus > Nycticebus coucang. Next base: position 50,974,106 of record NC_069782.1, read on the forward strand.
TTTATCACAGGAATTGTGGAATCAGCTAACTTTTTAAAAATCCTCATTTTTATGTGTGTGTGGGAAATTGCATCGTAAGTTTAGAACTGGAATGTGAACCATGTTAACTCTTCCTATGTAAGAACATGATATGCCTTTCCATGTGTTTGAGACTCTTTTCAGGTGAAATACAAAGTTTTATTTTTGTGGTCTTGCACATTTGTTTATTTCTAGTCATTTTCTCTCCTTTGTTCTTACTTTAAACGAGGCCTTCTCTTCTAGTTTATTGTCTAACAAAAGCTTTTGATTTCTGTGATCAGTTTTATACCCAATGACTATTAGTTTTCAGAACTTCCAGTTGACTTTCAAGCTGTAAATACCATAATAATAATAATGTCCTCCTCAATTTTTAATGACTCTGAATTCTCTCACATCTGCTAAATCATTCTTCTCCAGGTTTTTAAGTTCCTTGAGGACATGAATTTTAGTATTCCATTTTGTACACCTTTCAGAGCACCAGTAAAGCATAGGAAGGTTTATGACTAACCTGTTATGAAAACAGAAACACAAAGTGCCTGCTAAATGCTGACTCTGCCCTACTCATTAATTTATGACACTTTTGTCAGTCCCACCCACAAATGACACCAATATGGATTTTCTCCTAAAAAGAAATCAATCAATACTGTCCCTTCATACCTTCTAAGTCATTTTTGCTCTTACAATAAAATCCTTTAAAGTGTCACTTTTTTTTTTTTTTTGCAACAAAACAGAGCTTTTAGCTTCTAAAGTTTTTTTCTTGGATTTACTTCTGAGATTACAGGCAAAACCTAAAGTTTTTAGTCTTCAAGTTTGCTTGTACATTCTTTGTGGTATTCATACATTCTCCACAGCAGTTTTCTTGAAATCATATTTGATTTCTTTTTTGTGTGTGTGTGTGTGGTTTTTGGCCGGGGCTGGGTTTGAACCCACCACCTCTGGCATATGGGACCGATGCCCTACTCCTTGAGCCACAGGCGCCACCGAAATCATATTTGATTTCATTTAAAAAATGACACATATTAGGCATAACAAGAGGGGGGTAAATGACCAATAATGCTTAAAATCAAATAGAGCCAAACCAAACATGAAAACAAAAGATTAAGTGCTATAAACTATACAAGAAAACCAGTTCTCTTACTGATATTTAGGGATGTTATGTTAAAATATTTCCAAATGGCAACAATTACCTAGATAAGGATAAACCAGTCATGTGTCCATCTTAAAAATACTACATAAAATCGGAAGTTACACTTTGAGAAAGGACATGTTTCTTCCCGAGGTCGTTTTTAGATGTTGTAAAAATTCTAACCTCTGAACTTTCATAAGATAAAGTTAAAAATTAAAAAAGTGAAAAATTCAAGAAGTACAGACAAAAAGCAGCTCCTGAAACTGTCCAGCAAAATGGACAGATATTTGTATATTTTTCTCCCAGGGCCTGAGACATACCCCAGAGTGACCCTAAAAAGCTCTTCTCCAACCTCATGTGAGGTTCTCTTACAACTTCAGTAACTTATTATTTCTTGGATTTTATATTGACCCTACACATACCATGCACCCAACTCAAAAAACAGAGAATACATTTTTAAATGTGCTAATGTTTTAAGATGACATTAGTCCTCCATCAAAGGCAGATAACTAAGATAATCATTGGTTTAACCAATGATTTCATAATATCAGGGTGTACTAGCTGACCACAGTACTCAAGTTAAATAAGTGGAATGAAACTTAGTTTTTGAAAGAGAATAGATAAATGTCCATCTACCAAGCTGATCAGTGTGAGAATCTTAGATTATGGCAAAGTTATTTTATGCTTTGCCCCGTCTCCTGTTCTCAGTAGAATGCCCCATTAGGCAACTGCAGAAGTTCCTTTTAGCATTTCTTGGGGAGGATGTGCATTGAAATGTCATTCAAGTTTATAAGGTTAAGTGATCTGCTTTGAATATTCCACTAAATATACTGAATTAATTATAAACACTAGCATGTGCAATTTCTAATTGCAAAGTAACCAGAGAACAAAAATAAACACAGCGAAGTTATCTTGAACAACTAAAAAAGTGAAAAATGTTACATACATTTAAGAGTATTTTTATCACAGATTAAGAATTTGGGGACACTAAATTCTCAGTTTCAGTATCGTGGCAAAAATAGTCGTGGACAGCTCCACTTCTTTAGTTCTAGTGTTTGCAAAAGATAATAAGCATCACCCCAGTGAACTTTTAAAAAACCACAAAGCAGAGATGGTAAGTGAATTCAAGGGCGCATCAGTAAAATGATACATGCATATGAAAAATTTAGAATTCTTTCTACAAATGCCAGGTAGCTGGAAGCTCCTGCATAATTCACTGGGCACAGAAAAAGGCTTTTTTTTTTGAGACAGAGCTTCAAGCTGTCATGCTGCGTAGAGTGCGGTGACATCACAGCTCACAGCAACCTCCAGCTCCTGGGCTCAAGCCATTCTCCTGCCTCCTCCTCCCAAGTAGCCGGACTACAGATGCCTGCCACAACACCTGGCTATTTTTGGTTGCAGCCATCATTGTTGTTTGGCGGGCCCGGGCTGGATTCAAACCTGCCAGCTCAGGTGTATGTGTCTGGCGCCTTAGCTGCTGGAGCCACAGGCGCCGAGCCCAGAAAAAGGCTTTTTGTTTTGTTTTTTTGGTTGACTCTGAAAGCATTATTAACCTTAAGCAACTACAGGTGCTATAATGTTTAAGCTGATTTACATAATGTAAGTGTAAGCTATTATTAGGCTAGGGACAGCCCTAATTATCCATTTTCTTTAAATATGTGTGTGTGTGTGTGTGTGTGTGTGTGTTAAGCTCTACTACAAACACTGTGATCCTTTGATAAGGCTTTTAAATTGGCAGTTTTTTACTCTTAGCTCTTAATATTCTGAATCATAAATCTCTTGCCCATGTTTATTTCTCTAATTCAATCCAACCGCAGTCTCAGGATTCTTTATTAATAGAAAAGGACAAATAAAAGTCACCAGATAGACTGATGCTCTTAAGCTTTAACTGTTTTCTATTTAAAAATCCCTCTCCCAAGTTTTTTAGTCTTACACCTGTCTAACATTTCATAGATGAGAACTACTTACACATGGTGAAAAATAATTCTATCTCTAGTTAACAATTTTTAACATTTTTGATTGGAAGAGGGCAGCTTTAGTCCTGACGGAGACTAAATTATCGAAGAATAAGAGACTTCAAGTGTCAACCTACAGGCAACATACAAAGATAAGCATTCAGCCAACTGTTAGCCTAAACTCTAAAACCCAGAATCTACCATCTCCCTTTCTTCAATGAAGTGCACCTGAAATTAAGTCCTTCATAAATCATTCTCTTGTGTCACTACTATCAGCTGAAATCTTTTGATAGGGAGGGACTGCTCATGCCACTTCTTTAGCTAAACAACATCTTCAGGTTATGAAAGATCGGTGTGAAATTCAGTATGAAGGGGGAGTTTATACTGCATAGCTTGGACAAGATAATTAGTTTTGTTACCCAAAGATGGCCAAAAGTCCTTAAAGGATCTTGTTCTTATGAGTTTTTCCTTTATAGAACTTTAACATTTACAAGAACTGTCATTAGATCACTATTCACTTTTTTTGAGTTAGTATAAATGCAAATAAAGTTACTTGGCAACTGACTCTTGGAATCATTTTTTTATAAAACAAGTGATTTTACTGTTCCCTCCACCCCCCAAAAGGTCCAAGAGGAGACCTAGGAGACCTATCACTAAAAATATCCCGAAAAAGGATACAGGCTCAGTGCCTGTAGCACAGTGGTTACAGTGCCAGCCACACACACCGAATTTGGCAGGTTCAAACCCAGCCTGGGCCAGCTTAAACGACAACTGCAACAAAAAATAGCCAGGCGTTGAGGTGGGCACCTGTAATCCCAGCTACTTGGGAAGCTGATGCAAGGGAATCACTTAAGCCCAAGAGTTTGAGGTTGCTGAGCTGTGACGCCACAGGCCATGTATAGTGGCTCACACCTGTAATCCCAGCACTTGGGAGGCCGAGGCAGGTGGACAGCCTGAGTTCACAAGTTCCAGACCAGCCTGAGGCAAAGCAAGACCTTGTTTCTAAAAATAGCTGGACATTGTGGTGATGCCTGTAGTCCCAGATACTTGGGAGGCTGAGGCAAGAGAATCACTTGAGCCCAAGAATTTGAGGTTGCTGTGAGCTATGATGCCACAGCACTCTACCAAGGATGACAAAGTGAGACTCTGTCTCAAAAAAAAATTCCTTAATTGGCAGTGCTTGTGGCTCAAGGAGTAGGGCACCGGCCTCATATACCAGAGGTTGTGGGTTCAAACCCAGCCCCAGCCAAAAACTGAAAAAAAAAAAAAAATTCCTTAAAAAGCACTGAAAATCAGAAAATTCAGATATTCAGTAAGCTACCTTCTGACCTATATCTTCAATTTCAGGTAGGAAAAAAAAACATCCACATACCCAGACTGGAGATTGCATTTAGAATTAATTGTTACTTGCTCCAAAGGGCATTCCATAACTCAGGAATGGACTGTGTCCTGGGTAACAAAAAAAACATCTGTCAAAGGCAAAGAAAACAATGGGATCGCTTTTTATATTGTGTTTTTTTCTAGGTCAAAAACAAAAACAATACCCCACAAACAAAACAAAACAAGTGGCAGCTGTTTAAGCAAAAGGCGTCTGTTTCTCCACCGCTAATACAAAATTTGGGTTACAGCATCACTTAATTACCACCATGAAGCTAGAAAATATTTTACTCAATTTTAATCAGGCCTTGTATGATCTGTAAGACTCTAAAACATTCTGTTGAATGTTAAATTCACTGTCAACTTCAATAACTGTCGCTCTAATTACCAATGCACCCCGAAAGTTTGACTGGTACATATTTGATCAAACACAGAAAGTGAACATGTGGGCATGGGGTGACCACGTACCCACACAACAGACATCAGTTCCCCATCACTAAGCTCCAACTATAAAGGCACTTTGGCTCTCTGGTTCCTCTGTCCTATGCGCACAGAGCAGGCACTCAAAAAACAAGTGAAACTAATAAGCCCTGATAAGCTGAATGGGTTTTAAAGACCATATGTAAACAGTTAAAAAACTCATAAAATCAGGTGGCGCCTGTGGCTCCAAGGAGTGGGGCACTGGCCCCATAGGCTGGAGGTGGTGAGTTCAAACCCAGCCCTGGCCAAAAACTGCAAAAAAATAAAATAAAATAAAATAAAAACTCATAAAATCTTGTGCTTAACCTACCCTCTGAATTTTCATTAAAGTCAAATATAAATAATCTGGGGCACACACTGACCACGCGTCAGAGCACTCATGTGTAGCCTTGAGAGTGTGGCAGAGTCCTATAAAGTAATTGCTGGACACTGCGATGTTCCCCAAGCAGGGAAACACTGGGAGAGAACAAGCGCAGCCCAGAGCTACATGGGTGCTACAGAGACTGGACTCGCCCACTCCTTTTTCCTAACACTATTTCCACAGGAGAAACCAAGTTTTATTTGACTTTCCTAGCTAGAATGTTATTTACTCTTTAAGCTTCATTTATGATAAACATAAAACATCTTAGGAGTGATGACAGAGTTAATTTCTAATTCTAGAACTGCTACCACTGATTTAAACTTCTTTCTAGTTTATTCTTGGTACTGTGGTCAGCTGAGAATGTTATTTGACATAGGGCAGAAGTTATTTTTATATTCAGGGAACTGAGAATATATAAAGGCTGAATATAAAAATGTATACATAATAGAAATACAGACATAGGCCAAACTGTTAAGAATGGTTACCTCTGGGGCGGCGCCTGGGGCTCAAGGAGTAGGGCGCCAGTCCCATATGCCGGAGGTGGCGGGTTCAAACCCAGCCCCGGCCAAAAAAACACACACACACACACACACACAAAAAGAATGGTTACCTCTAAAGAGAGATGGAGCATGGTGGGAGAAGGGAGATCTAAAAAGGAACTTGTGTTTTTTTACTTGACATTAAAGGCACAGATCAAGCACAAGTTTAAACTTTCTTTAGCATGAAGTCTTATGTTACAGAAGTTATCATACTACTCAGAGTTTTCTTTCCCCCTCAACTATTACTACACCTCTCCTGCCTTCCCTCAAATAAAAATGTATTCTGAGTAAAAAATCTGCTGAAGTTAACTCCTGGATTTTATATTTTTATCAGTTAGCCATGGGCCTAAAGTAATGAACTTCAAATGAACTGTAAAATGCCTTTCAAATTTTGTGACTCACATGCTTAAGACCCTGATTCTGGCTAAGCATTGGCTTGCATTTAAATTCTATGTCACTAATGAGATCCACCTGATTGACCACATTTCTTTTTGAAAGGTTTCCTGGAAGTCAAAGGCTATTTACAAAAAGGCAAAACACTTCCAAAGGACATGGAGGGAAATAAAAAGAAAAGTCTGTATTTACTGAAGAGCTCCTGCACATGTTGGTATGACAAAAAGCAAGGTGCAGAACATGTATGCAGTAAAAGACAATTTATGCAAACATTTAAAACCCACAAAAGTATGTAATTCCAGATGTAAATACATAGGTATATTAATGGATAGCAAAAAGGTATTTGAGGAATATATTCTAGAGAGCAATAGTTACTACTTGGGAGGGGGCACAAAGGGCACTTTGACAGTATCTGTTACTTTTTATCATTTTTTCTAGAATGTACGGTTATGTATATAATACAAAATAAGACTTTTACATTTCTAGGAGTACTACATATGGTGGTTTCCTTAAAATAGCTTGCTACCAAAGATACTTCAACAAATACCACTGCTATTTTTCAACATTATCATACTTTATATCCTTGCAACCCCTCACCTTTTTCTCACTACTGTACACATGCTAAAATTTAAGAAAATCATATTAGCTTTTTATTATGTATTTGATAATGAAGAGATGGTACCGCTGCCAGGAAGTATCAAAATCAACATTGAGAACTGGCACAGTGGGAATAAAGGCATTTCAGGTAGCAACCCCACTGCCTGACTTAAAGCTTTAATGAGATGCATTCGGAAATCTGTGCAGACTTCCAAAGAGGACAAAATGTTTTAAGAATAAAAGTCTTACTGGATATGCTTTTTAACATTAACATGCCAAGTTTAAAGGAAAAGGCTGCAGTAGAAAGGTTAACATTCAAAAGCACAGTTTTTGAAGAAAGAGATAATATATAAATCCTGGATAGCACGAGTAGTGCTAAAGGTTTATCACATAAAGAGGTATTTATTTAGAAAAGAAGCATTTTCTGCTTGAAATTGGAAACTCTTAAGAGTATTTCTAATTTTGTTTTCATTACATATGATACTACTGAAGTACTTACAATTAGAAAGATTTTGTTCAACACTGTAATTGTTTTCTCAAAGAGGGAAAGGCCCAAGTCAGACAGACGTGAAGCGTGACTTTTGGTCACAATACCAAACAGATTACTCTGTTATCGCCGATTACAAGAGAAAAACAACATACTGAAATCAATCCCTACTATGAAATCAAGTAAATGTAATTCAATGAATTCTGATTTTTAATTACTCTAGTTTATGCATTTGTAATTTAGAAAAAAAAAAGTACTTAAGGATTTACGCAGCTTCTGTATTTTCAGACAGTATTACGAGGCTCGTACTAGTCACTACTATACACCCTGTTCCAGAAAATTTCGACAGCTTAAATGGTCACAAATTACATATTCCCTCTTTGTGGTAAGTATCTACAAAGAAAACTGTGAAATCTACAATGGCAGACAGAAGTCACAAGATAAATTCTCAAAGGTAAAGGCACAGATTGTATTACTTTTAGAGATAATACAGTGGTAATTATAAGGGCAAACTACACTGCCACAAGATATAAGATCAGTGATCTAGATTCCCAGTAGCACTTATAGAAGATCACAAATTATGTATATTAAAAGAAATAAATAGTATTACAATCCACCTTTTTAAAAAAGTTCTAAATATTTGGCACAATGTATAGTTTGCCTTATTTAGAAATTCTTCAATAAAAGTACTGTATTCTTAAGAGTGATCTAAAAACTTACCAGGTTGTAGGGTTTTATATCTACTTGACTTCCATTCTACTCTTCAATTCCTCCTTCTTGATTTCCTCAATTTCATCCTTTATTTAAACATCTAAAAACGAACTATTCTTTTCCTTACTTTAATGCCAAATAAAAGTATTCCACTAATAATATATGGCTACTATTAAAAATATATATATATTTCAATACAGTTAACAACCACAGTTTTAGGGTATTCTCAGGAGATACCCCAAACAAAACAAATTCAAACACTCATATTTCATACAATAACATGATGCTTTTTTTCTTTTCTGAGTATTATTTACCTCAAATCATTGCAATATACATTTAAAAAAACAATCTTCCCCTGTAATCACAAAGCAAAACAAGAATACCCATCATTAATACAGAAACAATGATTGTACACTTTTAACATAATAAAGTATTTGGGTATCTTTAAATGACTATCTTAAACCAATTTTTAACTATGTATGTTATGTAATTATATATGCTAATATTTTACTAGTTAAAAAAAAATATCGGTTCTACCTAGCTACTTTTAATACACAACATGACTTGTTATCTTCTTCCTAATAGCACAATTATCAGAACAGGAACACAAAAAAGTGTATCAGAGAGATGAAGAAAATATCAGAAAAATTTCCTCAGCCTTTGTTTATCATCTTTATCTTTCCTTTGAATACTATGGACTGCATTTGCTTGGTCTTCTTTCATTACCCTTTCACCCTATTCCTACCTAAAGAGCTTTTAGGCTTTAAAAGGATCAATATTATCTATTGTTGCTATTGAATTAAGTTTAAAGTTACAAGTTTAAACAGAAAAAAAAAGAATAAAATGCTCGCATAAACCAAAGGAGTAAAGAAAAAAAATACAGAGAATAGTTACGCTCCACCAATGATTACCTGGCAACTCTGGAGCAGGGTTTCCTATCTGGACTTTATACCATTAAAATAGGGTCAAAATTAAAGTACAACTCTCTAATTATCAGGGTTTATAACTTATGTGGGGGAATAAAGCTTAATTTCCTCTCTACCTAGTTTAAAAACATTATTTCACTTCAATGAGAAGAGATTATTTCCCATCTCCACCTACAGGAAGAATGGCAAAGCTTTACACTGTCTGAACAGAGTGCTAGGAGGGCATAAACAAGTGTTTCTGCTTCCTCCCCTACCCACACACAAACACTAACTTCACAGGAATCAAGAGACTGCACACAGTACATCATCCCAAAAAAGACAATTTTAGCTGCTGTCTCCCTGACTTTTCCCACCTCATGCTCCTCAAACACAGAACAGAGAGGTCAGTGTGATAAGTTTAGCAAGGACAATAATTTAAAAAGGTCAAATGAGGATTCAGAGAATGCTTAATACTACATTAAAATTCTAACATCGAGGTGTCAGTTCATTCAACTTTTGCCCACTTGGGAAGGTTTAAGCTATTAACTCAAAAATATGGTAGTACTTCTTCAGTAACTATAACCTCCTTAGATCCTCTTCATTGCTCATATTAACAGCTTTATTGCATACTATTTGCTTCTTATAAGAAGTAAATCCAGGGACCATTCCATTTTAATCTTAGACATAACATTTACTAGTTTTTCAAGCATAACAGAAATGGAAAAATATATATATTTAAACAAGAACAATATAATGTGAATTTCCACAGTCTGTGTTCCTTCTGTGAGCAGCGCCTGATTCTATTAAAATTAACAAATTTAAGTTCAGTCCTATGCGTAAGAAAAAAAAAAATCTAAGAAGGGAATAATTAATAAAGTATACAAGAATATAATTCCATAATAAATCTTTCCAGTGTTTGCTATAACTGCATTACACATAATGCTTCTCTCCACAGAAACTCAGGAGGATATTTCTTACAAACGTTTCTGTGCTCATCTCGGGCAAGAAACGTACAAATACAACTTGCTGACAAAGGATGTGCAAGTGCTGCCTCAGAGCAGCTATGTTTCACTAACATGCTGTCTGAATCAGTCTTGGTGAGCAGCTACTGTGTCTCTTTCTCTCTCCCCACACTAGTGAACCCATCTCCTCTAAAGCCTAAGAGAAAACTAAAGCTACCGCAGAAGTGAAACAGTATGCTCCACTCAAATTTTTCCAATGTAACCAACCATCCTAAAGGAAAACCAGCAGAAGTCATCTCTTCTATAAAAACAAATACATTAATAAAAGAAAAAACAAAAACCCAAGCCAAAAGGCAAATACCGCTGCTCAACCACCAGACGGACTTACAGAGGCAAAATATGTGACAACAGCAATAATTCAAGTAAAGTATATGCAAAAATTTAAACACGCCACGTTAAGACAAAAGTGAAAGGGAACTATGATTTTTATATCAGAGTCAAAAAGCTTAGGCATTGTCATCAAATGTTAATTCACTTTACAGTCATCGATGAGACTACTGTATATATTTTTGCACTTTGCGCTTGTAAAAGCAGATAAAATATTTAATATGTAATTTACAATCTATTTTACCAGCTCAGCATACAGGATGTATACAGATTATATCAAAGTAGTAAAGGGAGACAGTTAGGGGCCTGTGCAAACCCTGCAAAAATAGTACTTCAGGTATCTGCTAATTAAAAAAAAACAAAAAACAAAATAGTCTGCTGTTTAGGAGTGACACAATTCAAACCACCACAAAATACAAAGGGCTGCAAAAATGTATACCATTCCAACAACATATATAAGTTATTAAATAAAGATCTGATTTAAAAGAATATAAATGAAGCCTTTAAGTAGGTCTTTTCTACATGCATATTATTCCTCATTAAAGAAAAAAAAAATGTAAAAAGGCCATTGGTAATTGCTTTGTTAACATTTGTAGAAAATGCCAATTCTCTGGTCACAAACTCCACTAAGTTTAGCACTTAAGGTCTCTGCAGTGTTTTAAACGTAATTTAAAATACTGTTAATTCTATAACTCCATTGGTAAAATAACGTGACTTGGAATATGGCAGTCTTCATGTTGAGGGCAATGATCCACAGTTCTAATTTCTCAGGCATGAACAGTTATCCGGAAGAACAGCACCCTCCACCTCCGCTCTGCACCTGGGGCTCGTCGTCAATGATCTGTACACCTCGCCTTGCAGTTCCTGGTGGACTAGAGCCATTGCCTTTTGCTCTCTCATCCACTTGTGCTGTTTCTATCATCCCTAAGACAGGGAGAAAGCAAAAATTACTAGGATCACAGGGGTTGAGTTTTCTCTTTCTATAATTGCAGTATAACACTATAATAGCTATTTCTGGCTTTTAGCCAACAAGGTAACCAAATACAACGAATATTCTGTTAGACCACGAAAACAGCTTTACTTGCAAGTTTCTAAAAACTGGGACAACTTGAGCTAGAGCAACACTCCATCTCTAAAAAATAGCCAGGTGTTGTAGTGGTGCCTGTAGTCCCAGCTACTTGGGAGGCTGAGGCGAGAGGATCGTTTATAGCTACTGTGAGTTAAGACTCCATGGCACTCAACTGAGGGTAACCAATTGAGATTCTGCCTCAAAAAAAAAAAAAAAAAACCCTAGGATCAAGTAGCAACCATATTTACCTATTGGTATAATGACCACAATGACATTAATAAAGAAAAAAAACTTTTTTATTTTTGAACAAATGACTGTGTATAATCTTTAAGATGTTCCAAACATATTTATAAATATGTCCAAAAAAATCAAATTGTTCTAAGTATAAATGATATTTAGGGTATAAGACTTATACTGTAACTGGACATGTTAATACTTTTAAACAAATGATATGTGAAAGAATGAAACCTCTTTAGAGAGCTCTGAACAAACCTGGAAGACTCACACTATCTGATTTAAAGATATAGTATAAAGCTATTCTAACAAAGATAGGAAGATAATGATGAAAGGTTCAAAAGACATCAGTGGAACAGATAACAGAGACCACAAATAGATCCTATATAGATGGTATCTTGATTTTTGACATATGTGCCAATGTTACTCAATGAAGAAAGGACATTTTCAAGAAACAGTCCTAGAGGCAATGCCTATAGCTAAGTGGGTAGAGCCCTGCCACATACATCGAGGCTGGCAGTTTCAAACCCAGCTTGGGCCAGTTAAACAACGACAACTACAACAAAAAAATAACCGGTAGTTGTGGCAGGCGACTATAGTCCCAGCTACTTGGGAGGCTGACCAAAGAATTGCTTAAGCCCAAAAGTTTGAGGTTGCTGTGAGCTGTGACCAGTGCACACTACTGAGGGCAACATAATGAGACCCTGTCTCAAAAAAATAAAAAAGAAGAAACAGTCCTAGAACTGAATATCTCCACTTAAAAAACAAGCCAGTAACCCACACCTTAACACTATGAACAAAAATTAATTATAGACTTAAGTATAAACTGTAAAAAAAAATTTCTAGAACAGTGGGAAAGAAATTTGTAGTAAAAACGTTTTGTGACTTTTACTTAAAGATTTCCAGATAAAAAGACATAAATCATAAAAGAAAAACTGATAAATTGGAGCTAAAACTTCTGTTATTTGAGAGTCATAGTTAAAAAAAATAAAAATACAAGACAGACTAGGAGAAAGTTATTTGCAAAATAGATACCTGACAAAATGAAGGACGAAAAGAGGGTGTTCTTACAACAGAACAGGGGTTCTTAAATTTGGGTCCAAAAACTGCTCTTGAACAATAGTTTCCAAACTAAAGTGTGAGGGAAAATCCACCACAATGGAATAAGAAAACATTACAAATTCTTGGGCGGCACCTGTGGCTCATTGAATAGGGCACCGGCCCCATATACCAAGGGTGGTGGGTTCGAACCCAGCCCTGGCCAAACTGCAACAAAAAATAGCTGAGCATTATGGCTTGCACCTGTAGTCCCAGCTACTCGGGAGACTGAGGCAAAAGAATCACCTAAGCCCAAGAGCAGGAGGTTGCTATGAGCTGTGATGCCACAGCACTCTACACAGGGCAACAAAGTGAGACGCTATCTCTAAAAAAAAAAAAAAAAAAAAAATTACAAATCCTCTATCCTTCTCAATCTATCAAAATTTCTATTTTTTAGGAATATTTTAGGATGCATAAATCATTCATTACTAGTATATATTATAGACTTTTTTGGTTTTATTTTCTTTTCATTTAAAATCTTGCTCGTCACTTTTTTTTGAAATCTTATTAATTTACTTTTTATTAAATCATAACTTGTACATTGATGCATTTATGGGGTTCAGTATACAATGTGAAATGCTGAAATTCAACTAAGGAACACATCCATCACAATTATACTCATTTCTTAATAGTTCTGAAATGTACAATTGCATCATGCACATTAGTTGAGGTGTCCCCAAATACCCTCACTCCTCCCATATTCCCCCTCCCCTCCCTTCTCTCTCCTCATCCCTTCTATTTTCTGGACTATAGTTATGTTTTGACATTCTTATGAATGTGTAGGTGGTTACATATTGATTTCTTTTTTTTTTTTTAATGGCCTCTTTTGATTTTATTTTATTTTTTTTTTATTGTTAAATCATAGCTGTGTACATTAGTGCAATCGCCTGTACCCATTCTAAGATGCACCATAGATGTGGCCGGTTACATATTGATTTCATAGTAGTATTGGGTACACTGGATACTTTTTTTTCTATTCTTGAGATACTTTACTAAAAAGAATATTTTCCAGCTCCATCCAGGTAAACATAAAAGATGTGAAGTCTCCATCATTTTTATGGCTGAATAGTATTCCATGGTGTAAATATACCACAATTTGTTAATCTATTCATGGATTGATGGGCACTTCGGCTGTTTACATGTCTTGGCTATTATGAACTGGGCTGCAATAAACACTCTGATGCAAATGTCTTTGTTGTAAAATATTTTTTGATCATTTGGATATATACCTAGTAGAGGACTTGCAGGATCGAATGGTAGGTCTGCTTTTAGTTCCTTGAGTGTTCTCTAAACTTCTTTCCAAAAAGGTCGTATTAGCTTGCATTCCCACCAGCGGTGTAGAAGCGTTCGTTCCCTTCTCTCTGCATCCATGCCAACATCTGTGGTTTGGGGTATTTGTGATGTGGGCTAATCTTACTGGAGTTAGATGATATCTCAAAGTGGTTTTGATTTGCATTTCTCTGATGATGAAGGATAATGAGCATTTTTTCATGTGTTTGTAGGCCATGTACCTGTCTTCCTCACAGAAGTTTCTGTTCAACTCTCTCGCCCACATAAAATGGGTTTTTTATTCTTTTCTTTGATTAGTTTGAGTTCTCTGTAGAGTCTAGTTAACAGACCTTTGTTGGAAGTATAACCTGCAAAAATCTTCTCCGACTCTGAAGGTTGTTGTTTGTTTTACTTACTGTGTTGTTGGCTGTGCAAAAGCTTTTTACTTTGATCAGATCTCGGTGATGTATTTTTGGGGCTGCTTCAAATGCCCCAGCAGGTTCTCCTCATGAAGTATTCTCCCAGGCCAGTTTCTTCAAATGTTTTCCCTGCACTCTCTTCTAGTATTTTTATAGTTTCCTATCTTAAGTTTAAATCTTTTATCCAGTGAGAATCAATTTTTGTTAATGTTCATGTAAAAGGTGGGGATGCAGTTTCAGTCCTCAACAGGTCGCCAGCCAGTTCACCCTGTACCATTTGTTAAATAGGGAGTCTTTCCCCACGAATATTTTTGATAGGCTTGTCGAAGATCAAATGATGTTAAGAAGTTCATCTTTTGGTTCTCTATTCTGTTCCATAAATCTACCGCTCTGTTTTTGTGCCAGTACTATGCTGTTTTGATCACTATAGATTTATAGTGATGTAATGTGATACCTCCTGATTTGTTCTGATTTCTGAGTAATGTATTTGCTATTTGAGGTTTTTTCTGATTTCCTATAAAACGAAGCACTATTTTTTCAAGTTCTTTTAAGTATGACAATAGTGCTTCAAAGGGGATTACATTAAATCTGTAGATTGCTCTGGGAAGTATAGACATTTTAACAATATTGATTATTCCCAGCCATGAGCATGGTATATTTTTCCATTTGTTAACATCTTCAGCCATTTCTTTTCTCAGAGTTTCATAGTTCTCTTCATAGAGATCTTTTACGTCCTTTGTTAGGTAAATTCCCAAATATTTCAGCTTCTTTGGCACTATTATAGAAAGACTAGAGTCCTTGACTATATTTTCAGCTTGACTATAGTTAGCATATATAAAAGCTACCAACTTGTACGTGTTGATTTTGTATCCTGAGATGCTGTTGTATTCCTTGATCACTTCTAAGAGTTTTGTAGCTGAGTCCCTAGGATTCTCCAGGTATAGGGTCATATCATCAGTGAAGAGTGAGAGTTTGACCTCCTCTGATTCTGCTTGGATACACTTGATCACATACGTTTGCCTGATTCCACGACTAAGACTTCTACTACTATGTTGAATAGCAGTGGAGACAGTGGGCATCCTTGCCTCGTTCCTGATCTCAGTGGAAATGGTTTCAATTTTACACCATTCGGTATGATATTGGAATGGGTTTGCTGTAGATGACCTCTCTCAGTTTAAGAAATGTCCCTTCTATGCCTATTTTCTTAAGTGTTCTGATCATGAAATGACGCTGGATATTACCAAAGGCTTTTTTTGTATCAATTGAATCATAGGGTCTTTGTTTTTTTATTTTATTGATGTGATGTATCATATTTCTAGATTTGCGTATGTTGAACCAACCTGTAACCCTCGAATAAAACCAAATTGGTCATGGTGAATAATATTTTTGCTATGTTGCTGAATTCTGTTTGCTAAGATCTTACTGAGTATTTTTGCATCGATATTGATTAATGACGGTCTATAATTTTCTTTCTTTCTTGGATCCTTTTCTGGTTTGGGTATCAGGGTTATATTTGCTTCATAGAATGTGCTGAGAAGTATTCCTTCTTTTTCTATGCTTTGGAAAAGGTTGTATTATATAGGTACTAGTTCCACTTGAAAGGCTTGATAGAATTCAGATGTGAAGCCATCTGGTCCCAGACTTTTGTATTTTGGGAGATATTGTATTGTTGATGCTATTTCAGTGATTGATACAGGTCTATTCAACATTTCTAATTCTTTCTGATTGAGTCTAGGAAGGAGGTGTGCTTCCAGGTATTGGTACATTTCCTTCAGATTTTCATATTTCTGGGAATAGAGATTTTTGTAGTAATTGACGATTTTTTGAATTTCTAAACTGCTGTTATTTCTCCTTTATTGTTTGTGATAGAAAATGTTAGAGATTTTACTTTTCTGTTTCTGGTTAGATTGGCCAGAGATATATCAATTTTGTTAATCTTTTCAAAAAAACAACTTTTTCTTTTGTTGATCTTCTGAATGATTCTTTTGTTTTCAATGTCATTTAATTCTGCCTTAATTTTGGTTATTTCTTTTCTTCTGCTGGGTTTGGGGTTGCAATGTTCTTCCTTTTCCAGTTGCTTAAGATGATCTATTAAGTTGTTGGCTTCCTCTTCGGGTTTTTTTTTTTTTTTTTTTTGGGGGGGGGGGTTCCTTTTTTTTTGAGACACGGCCTCAAGCTATTGCCCTGAGTAGAGTGCTATGGCATCACAGATCACAGTAACCTCCAATTCCTGGGCTCAAGTGATTCTCTTGCCTCCATCTCCCAAGTACCTTGGACTACAGATGCCCGCCACAATGCCCAGCTATTTTTTGGTTGCAGCAATCGTTGTAGTTTGGCGGACCCGGGCTGGATTTGAAACCACCAGCGCAGATGTACGTGGCTGGTGCCTTAGACGCTTGAGCCACAGGTGCCAACCCCCTTTCTGTTTTCTTGATGAAGGTTTCCAATCCTAGAAATATCCCTGTGAGGACTGCCTCTGAATTATCCCACAGGTTTTGATAATTTGTGTCTTCGTTCTCATTTTGGTCTAAAAATTTGGTGATTTCCTTCTTTTTTTTTTTTTATTGTTAAATCACAGCTGTGTACATTAGTGCAATCAAGGGGTACAATGTGTTGGTTTCATATACAATCTGAAATAGTCTCATCAAACTGTTCAACATAGCCTTCGTGGCATTTTCTTAATAATTGTATGTAGACATTTATATTCTGCCTTTAGTAAATTTCACCTGTACCCAATCTAAGATGCACCGTAGGTGTGGCCATACCCATTACCTTCCCTCCGCTCTAACCTACCCCCTCCCCTCCAATTCCTTGGCCCTTTACTCACAGTCTTCTGCTATAGTTGGGTTATAGCCTTCATGTGAAAGCTATAATTTAGCTTCATAGTAGAGCTGAGTACACTGGATACTTTTTCTTCCATTCCTGAGATACTTTGCTAAGAAGAATATGTTCCAGCTCCATCCATGTAAACATGAAAGAGGTAAAGTCTCCATCTTTCTTTAAGGCTGCATAATATTCCATGGTATACATGTACCACAATTTGCTAGTCCATTTGTGGGACGATGGGCACTTGGGCTTCTTCCATGACTTAGCAATTATGAATTGGGCTACAATAAACAGTCTGGTACAGATGTCTTTGTTATATTGTGATTTTGGGTCTTCTGGGTATAAACCTAGTAAAGGAATTACAGGATCGAATGGCAGGTCTATTTTTAGGTCTCTAAGTATTCTCCAAACATCCTTCCAGAAGGAACGTGTGCATTAGTGTGCATTCCCACCAGCAGTGTAGAAGTGTGCCCTTTCCTCTACATCCACGCCAACATCTCTGGTTTTGGGATTTTGTTATGTGGGGTACTCTTACTAGGGTAGGCTGATATCTCAAAGTAGTTTTGACTCGCATTTCTCTGATGATTAAGGATAATGAGCTTTTTTTCATGTGTTTGTAGATGGTGCATCTGTCTTCTTTAGAGAAGTTTCTCTTCAAGTCCCTTGCCCACCCAGAGTTGGGATCACATGTTCTTCTCTTGCTAATACGTTTGAGTTCTCTGTGGATTCTGGTTATTAGACCTTGATCGGAGGCATAACCTGCAAATATATTCTCCCATTCTGAGGGCTGTCTGCTTCCTTTACTATGTTCTTGGCTGTGCAGAAACTTTTTAGTTTGATCAGGTCCCAGTAGTGTATTTTTGGTACTGCTTCAATTGCCTGGAGAGTCCTCCTCATAAAATATTCACACGGGCCGATTCCTTCAAGAGTTTTCCCTGCACTTTCTTCAAGTATTTTTATAGTTTCACGTCTTAAGTTTAAATCTTTATCCAGTGAGAGTCTATCTTAGTTAATGGTGAAAGGTGCAGGTCCAATTTCAATCTTCTGCAGGCTGCCAACCAGTTGACCCAGCACCATTTGTTAAATAGGGAATCTTCTCCCCACTGAATGTTTTCAATTGGCTTGTCAAAGATCAAATAACGGTAAGTAGCTGGATTCATCTCTTGGTTCTCTATTCTGTTCCAGACATCTACTTCTCTGTTTTTGTGCCATGCTGTTTTGATCACTATCCATTTGTAGTACAGTCTCAGGTCTGGTAGCATGATTCCTCCTGCTGTGTTTTTATTGCTGAGTAATGTTTTGGCTATTCAAGGTTTTTTCTGATTCCATATAAAATGAAGTATTATTTTTTCAAGATCCTTAAAATATGACAATGGAGCTTTAATAGGAATTGCATTAAAATTATATATTGCTTTGGGTAGTATAGACATTTTAACAATGTTGATTCTTCCCAGCAATGAGCATGTATGTTTTTCCATTTGCTAACATCTTCGGCTATTTCTCTTCTTAAAGTTTCATAGTTCGCTTTGTAGAGAACTTTCATGTCCTTTGTTAGGTATTCTCCCAAATATTTCATCTTCTTTGGCACTACTGTGAAAGGAATAGAGTCCTTGACTATTTTTCGGCTTGGTTATTACTGGTATATATAAAGGCTACAGATTTATGCGTGTTGATTTTGTAGCCTGAGACATTGCTGTATTCTTTTATCACTTCTTCTAAAAGTTTTGCAGTAGACTCCCTACTGTTTTCCAGATATACGATCATATCATCTGCAAAGAGTGAAAGTTTGATCTCTTCTAACCCTATGTGGATAACTTACATCGCCTTTTATTCCCTAATTGCAACGGCTAAAACTTGTATTACAATGTTAAAAAGCAATGCAGACAATGGGCAACCTTGCCTGGTTCCTGATCTAAGTGGAAATGATTTCAATTTAACTCCATTCCATACAATACTAGCTGTGGGTTTGCAGTAGATGGCCTTTATTAGTTTAAGAAACGTCCCTTCTATACCAATTTTCTTAAGTGTTCTGATCATGAAGGGATGCTGGATGTTATCAAAAGCTTTTTCTGTATCAATTGAAAGAATCATATGGTCCTTAGTTTTTAGTTTATTTATGAGCAGAATTACATTTATAGATTTACGTATATTGAACCAGCCTTGAGAACCTGGGATAAATCCCACTTGGTCGTGGTATGTAATTTTTCTGATGTGTTGTTGGATTCTGTTTGTTAGGATCTTATTGAGTACTTTAGCATAAATATTCATTAGTGATATTGGTCTATAATTTCCTTTTTTTGTTGGGTCCTTTCCTTGTTTGGGGATCAAGGTGATGTTTGCTTCGAAGAATGTGTTCGATAATATTCCTTCTTTTTCTATATTTTGGAAGAGGTTTAGTAATATAGGTACTAATTCTTCTTTAAAGGTTTGGTAGAATTCTGACGCAAAGCCATCTGGTGCTGGGCTTTTCTTTTTAGGGAGATTTTGTATAGTTGATGCTATTTCAGAACTTGCTATAGGCCTGTTCAACATTTCCACTTCATTCTGGCTAAGTCTTGGTAGGTGGCGTACTTCCAGGTATTGGTCGATTTCTTTCAGATTTTTATGTTTCTGAGAGTAGAGTTTCTTGTAGTGTTCATTAAGGATTTTTTTAATTTCTCAAGGGTCTGTTATTTCATCGTTACCATTTCTGATTGATAAAATTAGAGATTTTACTCTTTTTTTCCTGGTAAGGTTGGCCAAAGGTTTATCTATTTTATTGATCTTTTCAAAAACCAACTTTTGGGTTTATTGATCTGTTGTATAATTCTTGTTTTCAATTTCATTTAATTCTGCTCTGATTTTTGGTTATTTTTGTTCTTCTGCTGAGTTTCGGGTTGGAGTGTTCTTCCTCCTCCAGTTGTTTGAGATGTCCCATTAAGTTATTAACTTCCTCTCTTTCCGTTTTCTTGAGGAAGGCCTGCAGTACTACAAATTTCCCTCTTATGACTGCCTTTGCAATATCCCAGAGGTTCTGATAATTCATGTCTTCATTGTTGTTTTGTTCCAAAAATTTGGTGATTTCCTTCTCAATGTCGTCTATAACCCATCTATTCTTTAGCATAAGGTTGTTTAGCTTCCATGTTTTTGTATGGGTATGAAGGTTCCTGTTGTTATTGAGTTCAACTTTTATTCCATGATGGTCTGAGAAGATGCAGGGAATAATTTCTATTTTTTTACATTTACTGAGGTTAGATTTGTGGCCTAGGATGTGGTCGACTTTGGAGTATATTTCATGGGCTGATGAGAAGAATGTGTATTCAGTTTTGTTGGAATGAAATGTTCTGTAGATGTCTGTTAGGTCCAGATATTAAAAGGTTAAGTTTAAATCTAAAATTTCTTTGGTTAGCTTCTTTTTGGAGGATCTATCCAGCACTGCTAAAGGAGTGTTAAAATCTACAACTACTATGGAAGTGGAGGAAATCAAGTTACTGGTGTCTATTAGAGTTTCTCTTATAAATTTAGGTGCGTTGTGGTTGGATGCATAAATATTAATAATTGAAATCTCATCATATTGAGTATTACCTTTAACAAATATGAAGTGTCCATCCTTATCCTTTCTTATTTCAGTTGGTTTAAAGCCTATTGCGTCTGCAAATAGGATTGCAACGCCTGCTTTTTTCTGCTTTCCATTTGCCTGGAGTATAGATGACCATCCCTTCACCTTGAGTCTATATTTGTCTTTTAATGTAAGATGCGATTCTCGTATGCAGCTGATATCTGAGTTAAGTTTTTGTATCCACTCAGCCAACCCGTGCCTCTTTAGAGTTCAATTTAAACCAGTCACATTAATTGAGAGTACTGATAAGCCTTTCAAAGTCTGGTGGGCATTTTTATCCTTTTGCGACAGTGGAAGTTGGAATTTGGTCAAACTTTTCTGGGTGGGTTTACTTTTGTGGTGGAGGATTACGCTGGTATTTATGGAGGATAGGTCTGAGAATATCCTGGAGAGCTGGTTTAGTTATGGCAAATTTCTTCAACATGTGAATGTCATTAAAGTATTTAATTTCTCCGTCATAAATGAAACACAGTTTAGCTTGGTACAGCATCCTGGGATGAAAGTAATTTTGTTTTAGGAGATTAAAAGTCGATGACCATCCTCTTCTAGCTTGAAAGGTTTCAGCAGAGAGATCTGCAGTTATTCTAATATTCTTGACCTTGTACTTGATGGTTTTTTTTGGTCTGTCTGCTTTCAGAATTTTCTCCTTCATATTAACTTTAGTGAAATTGATTTTCTCCTTCATATTAACTTTTGTGAAATTGATTATGATGTGTCTGGGGGGTGCCTTGTTTGGGTTGAGTCGTGCTGGAATTCTGAAACTGTCTGCTTTATCAATTTCAGAATCTCTTGGCATGTCTGGAAAGTTCTCCTTCATAATCTCATGGAGAAGAGACTCTGTGCCTTGTGAAGCCACTTCATCACTTTCAGGGATCCCTATAAGACGAATATTAGTTTTCTTTGAATTATCCCAGAGCTCTCTGAGAGAGTGATCTGTTTTTACCCTCCAGTTCTATTCCTCTTTGAGACTTTGCGAGCATTCAAAAGCTTTGTCTTCAAGTGTCAGAAATCCTTTCTTCTGCTTGCTCCATTCTGTTACTGAGGGATTCTATTGTGTTTCTCAGATCTTTGAGGGCTGCAGCTTCTTGTCTCAATGTGTCAAAATCTTTGGTCATTTGGTCTTTGAATTCGTTGAATTCTTGAGATATCTTGGGTTAGTGCTTGGAATTCTAATTCAATCTTATTTGTGATCCAGATTCTGAATTCAATTTCTGACATCTGAGCTATTTGTTTGTGCATGGGATCTTGTGCTGTCTGTCCATTGATCCTTGGGGGAGTTGATATTCAGATTGCCATTGTTTTTCTGTTGATTTCACCACATGATTGTTTTTCACCGTTGCCTCTAGCCGTCCTCAGAGTTGGGGAGGTGTCTCTCCAAGATTAGACCCCAGCAGGATCACTCTATTGTTAGTGGATCTTTGTAGGGAGTGACCCTGTGTAGTTCCTCTGGGGCTGTCCCAGCCAGGGAGTTTTGGTTGTGGAAGCAGCTCTGGAGTGTGACACACCCGAATCCAGCAACAGGGCGGGAGGTGGTGCGCATGGTTCTGGGAGTGCCTGGCACCCAGTGACTTTAGCACCAAGAGCCCAAGGCTCCAGAAGTCTCTGGCCAGTAGAAGGACTCTGCGCAGAGGCAGGGAGGGCTCCAGATGGCACACAGCTACCAGAGACCCTGACCAGATAAACGGGCCGGTGTGAAGGCAGGGAGGGTACAGGAGGGACGACACAGTGTTGCGTGGCTCCCGCAGTTCCTGGTCAAGGCATGTGGAGGCCCGTGGGGAGCAGGTCATGGGTCGGGGGTTGCGGTGCAGGTCTTATGGAGGTTCGCGCAGCACCAAGCCCAGCAGTTTGAGGTTGCTATGAGCTGTGACACCATGGCACTCTACCCAGGGCAACAGCCCGAGACTCCAGTGTGCCAAAACTGGTCTCACTGTGCCCCTGAGGGTTAAGGCTGTAAGGCAGCTCAGTCCCCGCCTTTAGGGTACTCAGTCACTAAGTTACTAGCTCCCACCCGATCCTTGCTCTGCCACCCTGAAAGCAGAGCTTCCCGGAGCAGTTTTCTCACAATCGCTCCCTGTGGCCCACAGCCGAACACTATTAGCTCTGTCTGGCTCAGTGGCTCAGTCTGGGGCCCTAGACAATGCGCAAAGTTCTCCGCACTCCTGCTCAAGCTCTCCCCAAGGCAGTTCAACTGAGTGTCAAGTCCGAAAACAAACAGTTCACAAGTAAGGCCTTTCCGGTTTACAGTCTCATTGCTGCTTGTACTTACAGCTGCCGGTGGGATTAGGTCGATCGAACAACAACCACTTGCCAGTTTTCCACTGTTTTTGTCCTCCTCTGGGGGTCCAGAAGTCCCTTGCTGACTCCCATGCCCTGTTGCAGGGAAGCTGTTACCCTGCCGCCATCTTGGTGATTTCCTTCTTAAATCTTATCTTTGACCCAGCTATCCTTCAAGTATGATTTAGCTTCCATGACTTTGAGTATAAAGATTCCCGTTGCTGTTGAGTTCAATTTTTATTCCATGGTGGTCTGAGAAGATACAAGGAATAATTTCTACACTTTTAAATTTGCTGAAGTTAGACTTGTGTCCTAGGATATGATCTATTGTGGATGATGACCAGTTGGCTGATGAGAAGAATGTATATTCAGTTTTATCAGGGTGAAATGTTCTGCAGAGATCTGTAAAGTCCATTTGTTCTAGGGTCAGGTTTAAGTCTAATATTTGTTTAGTTTCTTTCTGGAGGATCTATCCAAAACTGTCAAAGGGGTGTTAAAATCTCCAACTATTATAGTGCAGGAAGATATCAAGTTGTTCATATCCTTTAGGGTCTGTTTATGAATTGAGGAGCATTCTGGTAGGATGCATAAATGTTAATTATCAAAATCTCTTCATGTTTGGCGTTTTCCTTGAGGAATATGTAGTGACCTTATCTTTCTTTACCCTTGTTTGTTTAAAGCCAATTGTATCTGCTACTAAAATTGCAACCCCTGCTTTTTTCTGGTTTCCATTTGCATGTATTATACAAGTCCATCCCTTCACCGTGAGTGTATTTTTTTTTTAATTTTTTATTGTTAGGGATTCATTGAGGGTACAATAAGCCAGGTTACACTGATTGCAATTGTTAGGTAAAATCCCTCTTGCAATCATGTCTTGCCCCCATAAAGTATGACACACACCAAGGCACCCTGAGTGTATTTTTATCCTTTAAGGTAAGATGAGATTCTTGTATACAGCAGATATCCGGTCTGAGTTTATGTATCCAGTCAGCCAGACTGTGCCTCTACAGAGGACAATTTAAACCATTCACATTAATTAAGAGAAATGATAAGTCTGGTTGTGTTTTGGGTGTCGTAATTTTTGGATGCCCAGTGGACATTTTTAATCCTTTCACCACTGTGGAAGTTGGGTTTTGTTCAAAAATTTTTGGGGTGACTCTACTTTGGAGGTAGAGCATTGCGACTGTCATTGTAGAGATTGGGTCTGAGAATATCCTGGAGAGCTGGTTTACTTATGGCAAATTTCTTCAGCATGTCTATGTCACTGAAGTATTTGATTTCTCCATCACAAATGAAACTCAATTTAGCTGGATACAGAATCCTGGGCTGGAAGTTGTGTTGTTTTAGGAGATTGAAGATTGATGACCATTTTCTAGCATGAAACGTTTTGGCTGAGAGATCGGCAGTTATTCTGATACTTCTCCCTTTGTAGGTGATGCTTTTCTTACGTCTGGCTGCTAGGAATTTTCTCCTTTGTCTTAACTTTGGCAAAGTTAATCACAATGCATCGAGGAGATACTTTTATCTGGATTGAGTCTTGCTAGGGTTCTGAAACGGTCTGCTATCTGAAGTTCTGTATCTCCTGTAGTTCTGTATCTCAATGCTTGGGAAATTCTTCAAAATCTCTTGGGAGTAGAGCATCTGTACCTTTAGGACCATCCTCTTCTTCAGAAATTCCTACAGACACGTTTGATGTTTTGGAGTGATCCCACAACTCTCTCAGGAAATGATCAATTTTTGCTCTCCATTTGTCTGCCTCTTTGAGCATTTGGGAAAGTTCAAAAGCTTTGTTTTCAGTTTCAGAGATCCTTCCTTCTGCGTGGTCAACTCTATTACTGAGGGATTCTACTGTATTTTGGAGCTCCTCAACTAACTTTTGCTTTTCCTTGAGCTCTGCTATCTCTTTTCTCATTATGTCCATATGTTTGGTGACTTGGGCTTTGAATTCATTGATTTCTTTCGACAATTTTAGAAACACTTTTTGGAGTTCAATTTCTATCTTTTTCTTTTTTTTTTTCAGTTTTTGGCCAGGGCCAGGTTTGAACCAGCCACCTCCAGTATATGGGGGGCCTATTCCTTTGAGCCCTATTCTTTTGAGCCACAGGCACCACCAAAATTTCTTATCTTTTCTTCCATTCTATTTCTCTTTTTGCAATCCATATTCTGAGTTCGATTTCTGACGTTGCTGCCATTTGTCTATGCATCGCATGTTCAATTGTATTTTCTTTATCATTTCTTGGGGGGGAATTGATCTACTGTGGTTATTTGTGTTTGCCAGAGTTCTTCTCTTGGGTCTGCACCATGTTTATTTTCCACTGTTTGGTTATTAGAACTGGTAGGGTGAGATTGGGGTTCCCAGGTAGTAGAGATAGCCCCTTACCAAAGCACTAGGCTTTGTAATTGTGGCTTATCTCCTACATCCTTACAAAGGCCCCTTTCAGAGTTTTGGCCAGAGACTAAGAAACTACTTGGTGAGGCAGCACAAGCAAGCTCAGTTTTGTTATCAGCCAACCTCTACCTTAGCCTAAGAAACCACAGTATTAGGTTTAAATCTCGACTGTGAAGAGATACAAACAGCTGTGGCACCCAGCCCCCACCCTTCAGTTCTTTTCCACTACAGAACTTCAAAGGTCAACCTCAAAATGTCCCCAAGTGGACAGCCCCAAACACGGGTTCCAATTAAATTCTCTCAGGCAGTGTAAACCCCGCTCAACAGAGAAGGATTCAAGGGTCTCCAACAGCACAATTGGAGCCAGGGATCCACACTCCTTCCCACCAGACTCAGTCCACACTGTTGTCCACTTCTCTGCTCACAGGCCCAGTTGGAGCCGAAGGCCATGCCCCCACCCACTGGTCTCAGTCCACACCCAGCTAGCCTCTGCTTGCCAGACCAGTTGGAGTCAGGGGACCACGCCCCCACTTGCCAGTCTCAGTCCACTGCCTGGTAAGCCTCTGTTCACAGGCTCTGTTACAGTCAAGGCACTGCACTCTGCCCACAGGTCTCAGTCCTCAGCCGGTAAGCCGCTGCTCACCAGCCCTGCTGGAGACAGCAGACCACGCCCTAGCCCTCAGGTCTTGATTCACAGCCAGTAAGCCACTGCTTCCGGGTTCTACTGGAATCAGGGGGCCACGCCCTTGCTCTCAGGTCTCAGTCTATACCTAGCAAGCCTCTGCTTGCAGGCCCAGTAGTGTCTGCTGGGTCTGCTGAACACAGTCCACAAGGAGCAACCACTCTCCCACTGTGGATACTGCCAGAGCCAGGGGTTCTGCACTCCATCCTGCCAGACACAGCCTGAACCAAGAGTCAACACCACCACTGGCCAGGCATAGTCATAACCAGGAGACTGCTTCTCCTCCTGCCGAGTGTCCCACACCCTCTTTCTTTCACGTTAGTCACAGATTCCATCCTGATGGTTGGCAGTCCACACTATGTCCAGATCTCTCAGGACAAGACCACTCTGTGCTCTGCAGGGGGCAGAACTTTAGACTGCCATGTGAGGGGGAAAGGGTGGACTGGGAGTTTGGACTTGTGGGCGAAAAATCTGTTCAATTTTATACCTGGCAGGGTGGTGTCTAGGTTCATAAGTGGGACCTCCTTGGAGAAAGAGACCTGGAGTTTAGCAGCTCTCTCCAGCGAAGTAAATTGAGAGGTCTTTTGTTCCCTGCTGGTTTGGCCAATAGCCTGCAGCAGACCTCCTGCTTGGGGGAAGGGGTCTCCGTTCTACTAGTCGATATGCTTTGTACCTGTAATTTGTTTTCTTGAATGCTTATCCTTGGAGTTACAGCTTGCCAAAATTCTTTCTTGGCTGAACTTCCCACCTTTAGCTTCACAGAGTCCGAATCCATCCAGTTTTTCTTCCTCTGCTCAGGAGCCTCTGCTGAGGGTTGCTACCAGTAGGCCATCTTCCCAGAATTCCCTCACTTTTTGTTTTATAGTTAGGGATTCACTGAGGGATGTTATGTAATTTTTTAAAAAATGTTTTTCTCCCACAGACACCATGGTGACATTTTTCCTTTTTTTTTTTTTTCCTTTGAGGCAAGGTCTCACTCTGTATCACTCAGGCTAGAATGCAGTGGTAAGATCATAGCTGAGTGTAACCTCCAAGCTCAAGTAATCTCACCTTAGCTAGGACAACAAGTGTGTGCCAACACACCTGGTTAACTTTTTTAGGGGACAGGATCTCACTGTGTTGCCCAGGCTAGGCTCAAACTTCTGGCCTCAAGGGATCCTGCCACCTCAGCCTCCCAAAGTGCTGGATAATAGGCATGAGTGACTGTATGAGCCACTATACCCAGCTATAATTTTTAAATAAATGTAGAGAATACTCCAACATTTTTTGAAGACACAAATTTGTAACATTTGTAAGCCAGTGATCCAGAGCCTTGCTGTGCAAAGTATGGTCTAAGGAACACATCATCACCACCTGGGTGCCTGTGGAGAAGGGGATCTCAAGCCACACAAGACAGACCTACTAAATCAAAATATGTATTTTAACAAGACCGTCAAGTAATTATGCATAATAGTAGTGCTCACATGTTCACGCAACTGAGAATAACATGGAGGGTTTGTGAAGACAGATTCTGGGTACCATCTCCAGAGATTTTTGATTCAGTAGGCTTGGAGTAAGACCCATGAATTTGTATTTTTAACATATCATCAAGTGCTGCTGCTGATCAGGGGATATCACTTAGGTAATCACTGTCCTAAAAGAATTAAGAATGACTTCAGAGCTTCATAAAACTGAAATTTACCCCAAACCTCTATGTGTGTGTGCATAAATGTAAATTTCTAGAGGAAAAATATTTCATCAAATTCTCACAAGAGCCTGAGGTATATAAATTCAAGGACTACAACCTGACAAAGTAATTTCCATCCATTATTCCACAGACTAGGGTTTTTCTAAACATGGTATGTATGTATAGTAGTGATATGAGAAATGACTTTCACATTACAAATAAAGAAATTTATCTTCTCTTTTAAAAAACTTTTATAATATGAATATTTTCAAACATATATAAAAGTTAAAAAAAATCTTCAAGGTAAAAATCTATCACCCAATTTTATACACACCTCTCAACTTTTATTTATTTTTTTTTGAGACAGAGTCTCACTTTGTCACCTCTAGTATAGTGCCCTGGCATCATGCTCACAACAACCTCTAACTCTTGCCTCAGCCTCCTGAGCAGCTGGGACTACAAGCTATTGCACAGCTATTTTTAGGATGGGGTCTCGCTCTAGCTCAGGCTAGTCTTGAACTCGTGAGCTTAGGCAATCTGTCCACCTCAGCCTTCCAAACTGCTGGGAATACAGGCATGAGCCATGGTGCCCAGCCTTCCGTCGTTTTTAATCAAACCACAGACCTATAATTTTATCCAAAAGTTATTTTAATATAAAGCATAACCACAATACCACAATCATAATTACTGTTAAAAAAATTAACAGTAATATCTTAACATCTTCAAATATCCAGTGAGCGTTCCACAAATGTTCTTTTTCACTGGTTGTCAGATCAGTATCCAAATAAGGTCCATCCACCGCAATAGGTTGTGTTAACTCTTAAATCTGTCTGAATCTGTAAATTCTCCCATTTTTACTTTTAACAGTTATACATATATTTTAATATGCATTTAGCCTGTACCACAAATATGACTTCATATCACTAATTACTGCTTGAAAAAGGACTAAAGTAGGTATTTGAGCTTTAAAAAAAATAAATTCAATAAATAAAAAATATTAAGTTACTGAACGGCATTGGTAGATGTGACAAATTATCAATGTGATTAATAAGAGATTGGTTAAACATTACTTTAGAGGCTGGGCGCAGTGGCTCATGCCTGTAATCTCAGCACTCTGGGAGGCCACGGTGGGTGGACTGCCCAAGCTCACAGGTTTCAGACCAGCCTGAGCCAGGGCAAGACCTCATTGCTTAAAAATAGCTGGGCATTGGGTGGCGCCTGTGGCTCAGTCGGTAGGGCGCCGGCCCCATATACCAAGGGTGGCAGGTTCATACCCGGCCCCGGCTGAACTGCAACCAAAAAATAGCTGGGCGTTGTGGTGGGCGCCTGTAGTCCCAGCTGCTTGGGAGGCTGAGGCAAGAGAATCGCTTAAGCCCAGGAGTTGGAGGTTGCTGTGAGCTGTGTGATGCCATGGCACTCTACCAAGGGCCATAAAGTGAGACCCTGTCTTTACAAAAGAAAAAAAAAAATAGCTGGGCACTGTAGTGGGCGCTGGTAGTCCCAGCTACAAAGGAGGCTGAGGCAGGAGAATCGCTTAAGCCCAAGAGTTGGAGGTTGCTGTGAGCTACGATGCCATGACACTCTACCAAGGGTGACAAAGTAAGACTCTCACCCGCCCCCCACAAAAAAAAAAAAAATTACTTTAGAAATTTTAAAAAGAACTATTTCTAAACATACTAATTCAGAATATACCTACTTTTACAAAGGTCAAGAAAGAGTTCTTCAATTCCTTTGTTCTGTTTGGCTGAAGTATGATAATGTTTTGCTCCCACGGACTCTGCATACCTTAAAAAAAAGTAACATCAGTGACCGATGTAAAAAATTTTTCATAATTTTGTCATGACTACTATTTGAGATCTTTTATAGTAGCAATTTTAGTGACTTGTTAATTTACTCAAATTTTGTGAAATTAAGTTTAGATAGTTGTATAACCTTTCTATACATTGGACCAAATTTTAAATGACACAAATAAAATAAGACTTGAAATTACCATAGATTGATTTGAAACCCAAATACTTTAACAGTTTTTGTGAATCAATGACCATTTGACTGTGATAGTTTTCATTTACATCACTCTTATATTTTCTACTGAAATCACAAAGAGAAGTGAGAGTGGAATGTCTTTAAATATCATCCAAAGTTTAGAGATTACCAGGTAAACATGCTTCAATGAATCCAACATCTTAAACTACATTGAAAGGCTTAAGTAGTATCTAAATGGTAAAGCACATAGAACAAACAGAAAGTCTTCTACTGGGGAATGATGGGGGTAGGGAGAAAGGGACAGCACTTACGATTCTGCTTCTTGAGTGGAAACATGTCTCTCCTTCTCCAAGTCTATTTTATTACCTAATTTGAAAAAGTAAATACTAACCTTTAATACTGATTCATTTTTATGATAAAGTTAAGCCAATTCTAAAATATAACTGCACAAATTACCTGCACAAATTAAATTGCATTTAATTACCTGCACAAATAATGACAAATCCCCCTCAGATATGTCCATGTCTTGAAACTATAAAGTTAACCCCTATTATGTGAGGGTTAATCATGCCTCATCCTCCCTCAAATGGCTCAATATGTATCTTTCTTGAATTTGCAGGTTCTGTCACAGAAAATTTTTCCAGAGAGATGGGCATTCCTCTTTGATTGAGGGTACACCAGGGACTAAGACTCGCTATGAAATCTAGGGATAAAACTAAGATTCTTAGCCAAGTATAAATGGTCAAAAGTTAGAGCAAAATTTTGTATAGTCCCCAATCAACTTAGAGCCAGTCAATAATCACATATAGCCATCTCAGTGTTTACTAACATGTATTAGGCTAGCCCCTTGGATTCTAGGAGTATTTTGGTTTCCTATATGATACAAAATGGTTAAAGAAAGAATTAAAATGTATGGATTTTTAAGTCCCTCACCACTATAGGGGGAAAAACTGTACTGTTTGTTTAAAAAGCAATTTTAGTGACTTATTATAGAACTTAATGTATGGGCCAAGCGTGGTGGCTCACACCTGTAATCCTAGCACTCTGGGAAGCCAAGGCAAATGGATTGCATGAGCTCACAAGTTCGAAACCAGCCTGAGCAAGAGCAAGACCCTGTCTCTAACTAAAAAATAGAAAAAAAAAAAAAAAAAAACTGAGGCAAGAGGATAGCTGGAGCCCAAGAGTTGAAGGTTGGTGTGAGCTTTGATGACACTCTGACACTCTACCCAGGGTAACAGCATGAGATTCCGACTCAAAAAAAAAGAACTTAAGGTATGTATATCATGCAGATTTAAATATTAAGAATATGATCAGCTCTCCTTAAACAATGAAACCAAGCTGAGATCATGCTAAAAAGCCATCAAAACAAAAATGAGGAAACTGCAAAATGCAGATTCCTCATTGAATACAGATCAGAAGTTAAAATGAGTTGGCTGGACACAAGAGTGCTATAGGTAATGGAATCAACAGATAAGAATGGGGGGAAAAACTACCCCAAGAAAGGACTTTTCAAACAAACTTTTATTTATGCTATTATGAGTCTTTGGGGGAAAGAAAAGAAACCTAACAAATAAGATCATTTTGTCTTGGGACCTTACAGAGTCTAGAGACAATTTCAAATAAAGGAATGAAGTAAGAACCCAATGAAAGATACAAGTGCAAGTCCAGAGGTTCTGCATATTGAGAACCTCAAATAATTAAGGCATCTGATTGCTGGCAGCTGAGAGAAACTATTTGCCACCATAGCCCCAGGATGAGAGAGGGAGGGACATCGGCAATATTAAAGCTCAATGGGTACCAACAAATTCAGTAACAAACTATTTCTTCTTTGAAACTAGCTACCTATCTACCTCAGCAAAAAGTTTCTTATTAAGGCCAGCCGTGGCACCTGTAATCCTAGCACTCTGGGAGGCCCAGGTGGGTGGATTGCCTGAGCTCACCGGTTTGAGACCGGCCTGAGCAAGAGCAAGACCCTGTCTCTAAAAATAGCCAAGCACTGTGGCAGGTGCCCATAGTCCCAACTACTCGGGAGGCTGCAGCAAGAGAATCACTTGAGCCCAAGACTATGAAGCTGCTGTGAACCATGATGCCAGGGCACTCTACCGAGGGCGACAAGTAAGACTGTCTCCAAAAAAAAAAAAAAAAAAAAGCTTCCTATTAGTTCTGATTTCTTACATTGTATTTGTCATTAAAAATCTTAAATTTCGGGGCAGCGCCTGTGGCTCAAAAGTTTGGGTGCTGACCCCATATGCTGGAGGTAGTGGGTTCAAGCCCGGCCCCAGCCAAAAACTGAAGAAAAAAAAAAAAAAGAAAGAAAGAAAATTTCAGGGCAGCGCCTGTGGCTCAAAGAGTATGGCGCCGGTCCCATATGCCGGAAGTGGCAGGTTCAAACCCAGCCCCGGCCAAAAAACCACAAAAAAAAAAAAAAAGAAAAATCTTAAATTTCTAAATATTAATATAAACAATATTATGTGTCTGACAGTAACCAGTGGGAAAACAAGTTAATCATTCTGCAAAGAATGCAAAAAAGCACCACTCGGTGGCCAGTGGCTCCAACAGGCAGGCACAAGATTCTGCCTCTAAGTAAAATTGGACAGTCTCCTACAGATAGCAATTAATTGGTTCCAATTAACTTTAAAAGCCTATGGAATTTTTCTTCTAGATCTTTAATGCCTGTTTCTCAAATTGTACCGGAATCAACCACACCTGTAAGGAGAGTGAGCGGCTAGAAAAAGCAGACACCTACCTTACTGAATCAAATGAATATTTAGGGAAAATTGTTCAGACACTGCTTTGTTATTTAATATTTTTAAACCTGACTAATTTTAATAAGGTTATTATAAAAATAGCTGGGTGGCGCCTGTGGCTCAAAAGAGTAGGGCACCAGCCCCATATGCCGGAGGTGGCGGGTTCAAACCCAGCCCCGGCCAAAAACCGCAAAAACAAAACTAAACTAAACTAAAAATAGCTATTTTTGAAAACCTTATTAGTATTTTAAATCTAAAAACGTTTAAACTCCTCTATGAAGTAACTACTAGTAGTTTGAACAACCAGTGTTCACAATGCAAAATGTGTTGCAAAAAACTGACCTGTTAGTGACTGATACGTTTTCAAGCTCAAGAACCTTTTAGGACCTAGATCCTTTCAAAAGCAAGACAGTGGGCAGCGCCTGTGGCTCAAAGGAGTAGGGGGCCAGCCCCATATACCAGAGGTGGCAGGTTCAAACCCAGCCCCGGCCAAAAACTACAAAAAAAAAAAAAAAGCAAGACAGCTAGGGAAGGCCCACATCTGCTTCAATACTACACTGCAGCTACAAAGGGAACTTTCCAACAGACTTAAAACATCTGAAACATGGACAAGCACCACAGTAAGCACTTGCTTGGAAGTACAGTATTATAAAGGATTAAAAAAAATAGGCTGAGTCTATCAGAGAAGGAGGGGATGGTTTATCTTCTAAGAATAGAAAAATTTTATCTTCTTTAAAAATACGTATTTTGGCCAGGCAAGGTGGCTCATGCCTATATTCCTAGCACTCTGGGAGGTCGAGGCAGGTGGACTGCTTGAGGTCATGAGTTTGAGACCAGCCTGAGCAAAAGTGGACCCCGTCTTTACTAAAAATAGAAAAACTGAGGTAAGAGGGTCACTTGAGCCCAAAAGTTAGAGGTTCCTCGGAGCCATGACGTCACAGAACTCTACCCAGGGTGACAGCTTAAGATTCTGTCTCAAAAAAAAAAAAGTATTTGAACTAAGAACACAGAAGTGATATAGATAGTGATATTTCTAATAGTGATAAAAAACTAGAA
This sequence comes from Nycticebus coucang, assembly GCF_027406575.1. Lineage (NCBI taxonomy): Eukaryota > Metazoa > Chordata > Mammalia > Primates > Lorisidae > Nycticebus > Nycticebus coucang. The sequence continues at coordinate 51,007,714 of NC_069782.1, forward strand.
TCATATTTTGCTTAAACTGTATGGTTGTGTGGCATAGTGGAAAGAAGCTTTCAAAAAGCTTTTAAATCTAATAAAATTTGTTTTTATGACCTGGCTCACTTCATATCTGTAAGATTTGGGTAAAATCACTGAAACACTCTCTCATTTCATGAAAATGCAGCTAATAAGCCTTGCATGGTTGATGTGAAAATAAGATGTATATAAAAGGCAAAGCATATAATTCATGCTTTAAAAAGAGCAGTTATGGGGCAGCGCCTGTGGCTCAAAGGAGTAGGGCGCCAGCCCCATATACCGAAGGTGATGGCTTCAAACCCAGCCCCAGCCAAAAAAAAAAAAAAAAAACTGTAAAACATATCCTCTGGGAGTGGGGTGGGGCCTTGGTGTGCGCCACACCTTTTGGGGGCAAGACATGATTGCAAGAGGGACTTCACCTAACAAATGCAATCAGTGTAACCTGGTTTATTGTACCCTCAATGACTCCTCAACAATTAAAAAAAAAAAAAAAAAAGAGCAGTTATGGCTCGGCACCCATAGCACAGTGGTTACGGTGCCAGCCACATACACTGAAGGTGGCAGATTCGAACCCAGCCGGGGCCAGCTAAACAACTGCAACAACAACAGAAAATAGCTGAGCATTGTGGTGGGCGCCTGTAGTCTCAGCTACTTGGGAGGCTGAGGCAAAAGAATCACTTAAGCCCAAGACTTTGAGGTTGCTGTGAGCTGTGACGCCACGGCATTCTACCGAGGGTGACACAGTGAGACTCTGTCTCAAAAAAAAAAAAAAAAAAAGCAGTTATTACTATCATCCATATTCATCACAGTCAAGGATCAAAAAGAAAACACTGTTTATCTAACACTTACTGTAAGAAATCTCCTCCATCCCCCCAATCTACTTAAGCCGGCTTTCGTGCTCTCACAGCATCACACTCCCACCTGCATAACGTTTCTCATAATATGTAACAGCATATTTTTCTTTTTGTCTCTACACAAGAAGCACAAGGACAGCATTTATTTTGTCTAGTTATTCACTATACCATTCCCAAAGCCTGGTAGATAGTAAACAATATACAGTTTTCATTATGAATATGGGCTTGAAGTGGCAGGCAGACTTGAGTTAAAATCCAGGTCTATCTCTGACTAGCCTTCTCTAACTACTTTGGGAAGTATTCAGCTTTCTAAGCCCATTTCCGCATCTGTAAAATGGAAATGGTCTTCTTATGCTATTATTGAGAAGCTTAAAGGAAATAATAAATGCGTAGTTCATAGACTATTTCTGGGCACTCAATAAATGGTAACTATGACTAAAAACAAATATTTGTTTAATAAACATGTAGATGTTAAGGACAGACTAGATGAAGAATGGTGGCAAGTAGAGCACCCGCAGGTAGGAATGCTGACTAATGGATTAATGACGACCTAGAGAGAACAGTCTCTGCCTGTGAAGTATGAGGCTATTACTGATTAACACATGGTTATTAGCCAGATGCGGTGGTTCACGCCTATAATCCTAGCACCCTGGGAGGCTGAGGTTGGTGGATCACCTGAGCTTAGGAGTTCGAGATCAGCCTGAGAAAAAGTGAGATCCCAGCTCTACTAAGAATAGAAAAAACAGCCAGGTGTAGTGGCTGGCACCTGTAGTCCCAGCTGGAGCCTGAGGCAAAGGGCTTTCTTGAGCCCAAGAGTTTGAGCGAGGTTGCTATGAGCTAGGGTGGTGTGGCACTCTACCCAGGGTGACAGAGTGAGACTCTGTCTCAAAAAAAGGGAAGAAACATGGTTATCAGTAGCTTAGATTAGAACCAGAAGGTTAATTTTCAATTTACACATGAAAAAGCTAGCAGACTGTGTATTAAACGTTAAAATTCAAAAATATATGACAAGTTAAAATTTCTACACAAAAGCAAGCTGAGAAAAACCTCACTGAACAGCAACGCTTATAAAAGAGGACTTCTGATTTCTGTTAACTACAATCTATGTAAAAAAGACTATTAGTCGACATGGCTACTAAAAGTTAATGCAATCTTGAGGAAGGACAGCATGAGGATTAAAAAGGAGGGAATGTAAGTATATATGTGGAAGAATATTTGGATTCTGGTGTTCACTTCCAAGGGAAGGAGACAAATTGATATTCTGGAATAAACTTAGGAGAAAACGATCAGGATGATGAAAATGTCTGCAAGGCACGCCACATGAAAATTGGCTGAACATCTAGAGCAGTGGTTCTCAACCTGTGGGTCGTGACCACTTTGTAACAACGAAAATACATCCTGCATATCAGATATTTACATTATGATTCATAATAGCAGCAAAATTACAGCTAAGAAGTAGCAACAAAGATAATTTTATGGTTGGGGGTCACCACAACATGAGGAACTGTATTAAAGGGTCATGGCATTAGGAAGGTTAAGAACCACTGATCTAGAGAACATAAAACATTAGGAGGAGAACTTCTCATGTAGGCTTCAAATGCTTGAAGGGTTGCCTTACATAAAGAGAAAAGAATAAATACTTGTCAAATACCTGTCTCTATGCCAAGTATTTTTCTATTCATTATTTAATCTTCATCACAATCCTGTGAGGTAGTAGTATATTTCAAAGTTATTAATAAAACAGAAGATAGAGAGGCCAAGATGGACAGATCACCTAAACTCAGGAGTTAAAGACCAGCTTGAGCTGGAGCAAGACCCAATCTCTAAAAACAGTCAGGCTGAGGCAAGAGAATCATTTAAGCCCAAGAATATGAAACTGCTATGAACTGTGACGCCATAGCACTCTACTGAGTGTGACCAAGTAAGACTCTGTCTTAAAAAAAAAAAAAAAAAAAAGATAGAACACTGACCTGCTACAGAATATAGAATAAAAATCACAAAGTGGGAAAAATAATGCAAATGCCCATCAATAGCAAAATGAGTAAATATGGAATATTCACAGAATGAAGTGTTATATAGCAGAGAGAATAAAATACAAACTACAACTACACAGCAGTAAAAAAGAATCCCATAAACATAACATGAACCAAAAAAGCCAGAAATGAGAGTTCATATCATATGATTTCATTTATATAAAATTCAAAACAAAATTAATTCACACAGTTAAAAGTCAGAATAGTGACTGGGGGGTGGGGGGTTGTAAGAGGTCAACTGTGACAGCGATGGGATAAGAAGTGAGTGGGCTTCTAGTTAGGGTACTGTTTATACAAATGTTATTAAAAATTTATAAACTTTCGGGCAGCGCCTGTGGCTCAGTGAGTAGGGTGCCGGCCCCATATGCTGAGGGTGGCAGGTTCAAACCCAGCCCCAGCCAAACTGCAACAACAACAAAAAAAAAATAGCCAGGCGTTGTGGCGGACGCCTGTAGTCCCAGCTACTCGGGAGGCTGAGGCAAGAGAATCGCGTAAGCCCAAGAGTTAGAGGTTGCTGTGAGCCATGTGACGCCACAGCACTCTACCCAAGGGCAGTACAGTGAGACTCTGTCTCTACAAAAAAAAAAAATTTATAAACTTTCTATATATCTGTATAGATATATATATATACTGTATTTTAATAAAAAGTTCGCTTTAAAAACCAGTAAGTAATAGTTATAAGGAATATGATTTCAGATAAATGTGAAGTCAAAACTGTCAAAAATGAGTTAAGAAAAAAAAAGTAGCCTACTAACACAAGAGTCACCACAGGTCTTCATACAACAGAAATGATGATCTAAATGTGATCCTTGAATTGTGTCAGAATAGGCAAGTTGGAGGGTCGGGTGTGGTGGCTCAGCCTGTAATCCCAGCACTCTGGGAGGCTGAGGCGGGTGGATTGCCTGAGCTCAAAGGTTCGAGACCAGCCTGAGCCAGAGCAAGACCTTGTCTCTAAGCCTGGAGGGCACCTGTAGTCCCAGCTACTTGGGAGGCTGAGACAAGAAAATCACTTGAGCCCAAGAGTTTGAGGGTGCTGTGAGCTGTAATGCCAAAGCACTCCACCGAGGGCGACAAACTCTCTGTCTCAAAAAAAAAAAGAATAGGCAAGTTGTTCCCAAAATATGGGCACGTATACAGGCTAAATCAGAATCAAGAGCACAGTGTCTAACACAAAGGAGACCCTCAAAACTATCTGTGGAAGGAAGGAAGATGGGGTGAAAATTAATTAATTCTTTCTTGGTACCATCCATAGATATTCGGATTTAATCTATATGGAATGAGGCCTGAGAAACTTTTTAAAAAATATTTTAAAGTTCTCCAGGTTATCCTAATAGCAGCCAAATTTGGGAACAATGGTAAATGGGCTATCAAAATTATCAAATATTCCTGCCATCTAGCCTAACATATAGCATCTAGACCAAAAAGCAGGGGAAACCATCTCCTTGGCATCTGCTGTCAGACTTGCATCATGATCTGGGGCTATAAAGTTATTCATCTAAAGGTGACAAGATATAAGAAATGTAAACCCAAGTTTTGTAAAATCCTAAGGCTAAAAGCTAAATTCCCCCACAGTGATAATTCTGTTGCTTCATTTCTATAAATACTAGGAGTCAGTATTACTTCAATTCAAATCCAGTCTCTTAAAGCTGCTTGATATTGGGCAAGTTAAGGAGTATCTCCAGGACTCAGCTTCCTCTATAAAGCCCTCATAGGGTTAAGAGAATTACATAAGATAATGTCTACTGTACATGCAAGACATTGTCTATCATAATTTTACTGCTCAATAATTAATTACAGAAACAATTATCTACTTTTTTCAAAAACTGAGATCCGTTCAGGAAGAAATAATAATATAATGAAAAAGGGAATCAAACAGAACACCCAGAAGCCTGTGAGTTCCCGAGTTCCTGTATCTCACCCATGAAGACTATTCCTCTACCCAGGACCACGTCCTACTTGCATCACTGAAGTCAAATTTGTCCTTTACGTTAACAGGTATGGTTAAATGTACAGAACAAGAACGCTGGGTTAAGTTACTGCTTTCATTTTATTTTAAAATAGTTCTTAAACTCTTTTTTTTTCCCCTAAACAAAATCTTATAGTGAAAAAATAAAGGTCAAACTGAAGCAAGACTGGGGGAGCTTGAAGCCTCAAGCGTCTAGTTCGCTAGCTGCTCCCCAAGACATTCTTTGAAGTAGAGTTTGAATCTCCTAGAAAATTGCTGCCAAATCCTACACTATCCTGAAATATTTAATATTCATATACTTCTTCCTTTCTCATATAACTTCAAAACAAAAATTACTTGTTTATTATGTTTTTACTAAAACATTAGGGAAAAAACTTAAAAAAAAAAAAAGTAACAATGCTTACCAACTATACATAAAGAGATTTCATTTCCCAACATTTTCCGTAATTCTTTGACCCAGTTTTTTACCTGCGTATACAAAAAGCAAATATTAAAACAAATCCTGTTAAATTATTACTACTAAAAACCCCAAAATACAACATTGTCAAAATACCTCAGAACTTTGCCTAACTGCCCATCCATTTAGCTATTACTAGGAGTAATCCACTGAAGGGCCATTCATCACTATGTTACAATGCAGACCACACACACACAAACACACAGAGTACAGCCCAAGGAGCTCTCTATATCTACATGTGGGCATACACAGATGTACCTCTAATTACAAATTTTCAACAATCTTCCATAGATCCCAACAAAACTATTCAGCACAGCAAAAGCAAGTGAACTCTAGCCTCTGATAATAGATGTTTACATGGTATCACTTTGGACTTGGGAACACTGGGGCTTAAAATAGTCTTTGTGTACTCTAAGTCTTTCTTAAACAGAAGGCTTAGGAATTTCTGTGCCATACTGGAAAAAAAAGTACATGGGCACCAAAAACAAGTGTCACAAAACAAATGTTCATTATTTAATACATGACAGGGTTTTTCAACCGTGGCAACACTGACACCAAGGCTCACCTAATTCTCTGTTTGGAAGACTATCCTGTGCGATGTCATGTTCAGCAGCATCCCTGGCCTCCTACCCACTGGATGCAGGAGCATCCTCCAGTTGTGACACCCAACGACCTCCCCAGACTTGCCGTTCCCTAACAGAGAGCTACTGGTGCACCATGATTTAGGCACAAATTGATGCTCCACTATGAACAAAGCGTGGCAGTAGGAAAAGTTGGAAGTAAACTAGAATGACATATATTAACCTTTTAAGCTTATGATTTTAAATATGTTGATTACAAGAAAATAACATGGAGGCTGGGTATAGTGGCTCATGCCTATAATCCCAGCACTTGGGAGGCTGAGGTGAGTGGATTGCCTGAGCTCACAGGTTCCAGACCGGCCTGAGCCAGAGCGAGACCTTGTCTCTAAAAAATAGCAGGGCATTGTGGTGGGTGCCTGTAGTCCCAGCTACTTGGGAGGCTAAGGCAAGAGGATCACTTGAAACCAAGAGTTTGAGGTTGCTGTGAGCTAAGATGCCACTGCACTCTACCAAGGGTGACCAAGTGAGACTCTGTCACAAGAAAAAAAAAAAGAACAGAACATGATAAAAAAAACTGGGACATCTGCTTTCATATTTTGCAAGGGAACTCGATCTGCATGTAATCAAGTTACATACAAATTAACACGTCTTCCTAAAAAAATACACACACACACCTGTAAATTATGAAAATTACATTAAATATGTGAAGAGCACTTACTATGTCCTATGTACAAATATAACAGCTCCACATTCCTATTCTCTGCAAGAATGCAGAGGAACTGTCTTTAGTAAACCTCAAATCCTTATAAAAACACTTTATAAGAGCACTAAACCAGTTTTCTTAGTACAGGCCCATTTTTTTGTTTCATTCATATACATGTATAAAGTTTTCAAAGCATTTAACTTGTACCCTCAATTGATTCCACCTAAGAAAAAGCTGATAGTACTGACGTGATACACACATCCTTACTGCGCAAAAGAAACATATCAGAATTCTATTCCCTGAACATGTAGGATCACAACCTACTAATCCAACCAATTTTTTAAAAAATGTGTTACTCATCTCCAATTAGGTATCCCTCCATAGCCATCTTATTCTTTACTCCCATACATTTTGTGGTAAAAGACAGTGACAAACTCTTTGTCAATCCTCCCATCACATGTGATTCCTGGCCTCCTACCCAGGAATCCTGGATGCAGGAGCACCCTCCAGTTGTGGGTGGTTAAAATATGAAACTGCAAGAGCACCCTCCAGTTTGAAATTGGACGGGTCTTGTAACTTGCTTTGACCAAAAAAAAAGTGGCAGAAGTAATGCTGTGCACATCCTGGACTTAACCTCCAAGAAGTTCTGGGGGCTTCTACATTTATCTCTTGGGATCCAGTTGTTATATAAAAAGTGTAGGCCAGAATACAGAATGAGAGAACAAATGGAGTAATGGAGAACAGACACTAGAAGTAGTTAAGAGGCCATATGGAAGAGAACCAGGCCTTGTTAGACATCCAGGGGTCCTCAAACTTTTTAAACAGGGCGCCAGTTCACTGTCCCTCAGACCATTGGAGGGCCGGACTATAGTTAAAAAAAAAAAAAAAAAACTATGAACAAATTCCTATGCAAACTGCACATATCTTATTTTGAAGTAAAAAAACAAAATGGTAACAATCACACCACCACATGTGGCCCACGGGCCGTAGTTTGAGGACCCCTGTATCTAGCCCAACCTAACTCCCAGTGCAAGCAGCTGCGTTATTTTCCTTGGAGCAGAGGACCTGCTTGGTCAACTCGCAAAATCGTTGTTTCAAGCCACCAAGTTTTGTGGGGTTTATTATGTAGCAATAGACAACTGACCACTTTCCAACCTAAATGACTTTAATTTTCTTAATCAATAAAATACTTAAACTATTTCTTCTTATGCAAAAAACCAAAACGGGATAACAAACAGCACCAAACAACAGTCTCAAAATTACTTTTAAATATCATTCTATCTGCAAGGTACCAACTGCTTCACTGTTTTACTCCTTGGACTAAGTTTTCCTGCAAATCATTAATAACCCCAAGGGCTGACTTGTATATCCATTCCATCAGATTTAAATAAGAGAAAAAATTAAGAGAAAAACAAAAACTAAACTAAAAAGTCAAGATCTTACACAAGAACAAATCTGTAACTCAAGAAAAGCTTCTATAAATGATTTCCTTTGGTTACACATTGGTGACAAATTTATTCCACAAAAGGTTTTACGAGGAAAGGTCAAATAAGTAACCCATTCTGATTACAATAAGAACCCAAAGGTTAAATTAAATGGTAACTCATTTGTGGTCCCAAACAATTTTTAAAAACCCTACTTTTGTGGTATATGCTTTAAGAGGAGCATAAAATGAAGGAACTCTACAATAAACATATAGGCTTTTTTGTAATTTGTATTATATCCTTTGGACAGTGGTTTTCAACCTTCTTAATGCCGTGACCCTTTAATACAGCTCCTCATGTTGTGGTGACCCCCAACCATAAAATTATTTTTGTTGCTACTTCATAACTGTAATTTTGCTACTGTTATGAATCGTAATGTAAATATCTGATATGCAGGATGGTCTTAGGTGGCCCCTGTGAAAGGGTTGTTCGACCCCCCAAAGGGGTCGCAACCCACAGGTTGAGAACTGCTGCTTTAGGATATTTAATTAGGAGAAAGAGCTTAAACTTGATTTTGCTCTTCCATTTTTCTGTTCCATATAAGGGAAACAGGTTCCCTGTGCAGCCACATTAAGGTTTCAGGTTCTCAATAAGAACACAATCAAAGAAATGTGTGTGATTTTTCTTAACAGGGAGAAACAAAGCCCTATATTTTTCCAAAGCTTAACTCCAACTATTTCCCTTCCTTAATATTTGAGAAAGCCATACAGCAAACCAATAGTTACTCTAACATGAACTAACATGAATTAAATACTGCACTGCAAAATGAGTGGTCACAATTTATGCACAAACCATATACTTTACTTTTAAAAACAAAACTAATCATATTAGCAAACAAATGTCTTGAACTTGAAAAATAAAAGAGTTGTTTTTCTGATTAAGTAATCTACCCACAAAACAAAACAGAATACCTTCTGAAAAGAATCTTCATCTGTTATATCATAAACTAAAATAGCTCCATTTGAATCTCTGTAGTAAATTGGACCCAACGCATGGAATCTCTCTTGACCTGCTGTATCCTAAATAAAATAAAAAATGCTTATTAGATTATAAGGAAAACATACATCTGCTATTACAACTACAATGAACTTTCAATTAGCTGAAAAGTGGGACATAAAGTCACAGATAACCCCAAAACACAGTTAAAAGAAACAAAACAAGTTACCTAAACATTTTTTTTAAAACAAGTTATGACCCCAGTAATGTTCTACTGATGGCACATATACAAAGGCTACTTTCTCCCTCCCAACCTCCTCACTTTCTCAGCAACCTCCCCACTCCCACCCACTCCCACTAAAAAAACCAGTTCAATTGCCAGAGGGCCAGAATGGCCAACATTACTGCAAGCCAGAAACAGATTTTGCACTAAATTTAGGTTCCCCACACAAGGAGAAGAGAAAGAGAGCATGTACAGGAAGAGCCGCCAGCAAGTCCCCTAGAGCACTGCATTACCTTCACCCTGCTCTCCACAGCCACCCTTAGAAGGCTAGAATATGGGGTGGGGGGTTTTAAGGCCGCTGGGTAGGCTGTTCGGCTATCTACCCAACCTGTCCTCTCTCAGAAGTGAAATCCCTCTAAATTGGCCCTTCCCCAGTTGGAAAGTTATGAAAGTTATGACAATATTCAAGTATACAATTAGTATTATAAATACCATTCTTAACCAGACTTTAGGAAAAAACATTTTTTTTTTTTTTTGAGACAGAATCTTACTTTGTCATCCTTGGTAGAGTGCTATGGCATCACAGCTCACAGCAACTTCAAACTCTTGGGTTCAAGCAATTCTCTTGCCTCAGCCTCCCACGTAGCTAGGGCTACAGGCGCCCATCACAACACCCGCCTATTTTTAGAGACAGGGTCTTGCTCTTGCTAAGGCTGGTTTCAAACCCATGAGCTCAGGCAATCCACCGGCCTAGGCCTCCCACAGCGCTAAGATTACAGGCATGAGCCATTGCATCCGGCCAGGAAATTTTTTTTTTTTTTTTTTTCAGTTTTTGGCCAGGGCCGGGCTTGAACCCACTACCTCTGGCACATGGGGTCAGTGCCCAACCCTTTGAACCACAGGCGCTGCCCAGGAAATTTTTTTATTGAAAAATTTTGGCAAGACTTCAGTTAACACCAAATTCCTATTCCTTGAGGAAATCACTTATTAGCATATTAAAAACAGGTAGAAGTCTCCACCCAAATAGCTGAAAAAGTTAACTTACCCATATGGCAAGGTTTACTCTTTTCCCACCAATATTTAACTTCTTTGTTAAGAATGATGCCTAAGAAGAGAAAGATACATTAAACAATGTTTCATATAAAACAATGTTCCTTATCCTGTAACAACTATAGATCAATGAAACATCTCTATGTGAAACTTAAATTATCTGAGAGTAAACATTTCGTTTTAATGACCATTTTCCTTAAAGACAGAACATTATTTACGTTTTATCTTTAAAACTCTTGTTTTATGAACACAAGTTATAAAAAATAATCAGGAAATGCTAAGTGCTTTTTCTTATATATATATATACAGAACAAATTTTTTCCTATAGCATTTAGTTTGATGCCACTTTACCTGTTATAGAGTCTAAGAGATTTCTAATATTGAAGACATGCTAACTTACTGTATAAGTACCGATATTATTCAAAATTTAAAATTCAATTATTATTATTATTTTCTTAGAGATGAGATCTTACACTGTCACCCAGGCTGGAGTGCAGTGGCAAGATCACAACTTGCTGGAACCTTAGACACCTAGGCTCAAGCAATATTCCTGCCTGCAATTATATTATAACTCAGTTGTTTAACACACACTTAATAAGTGCCCTAAATACTAACGTCACAGATATAAAAGGACGTGGGTCCAGCTTTCAAGAAGCTTATACAAGGCTTGGCGCCCATAGCACAGTGGTTACGACGCCAGCCACATACACCAAGTCTGGCAGGTTCAAACTCAGCCTGGCCTAGCTAAACAATGACAACTGCAACAAAAAGTAGCCGGGCAGCGCAGCGCCTGTGGGTCAGTGGGTAGGGTGCCGGCCCCATATACCGAGGGTGGCAGGTTCAAACCCAGCCCTGGCCAAACTGCAACAAAAAATATCTGGGCTTTGTGGCGGGTGCCTGTAGTCCCAGCTACTAAAGAGGCTGAGGCAAGAGAATCACCTAAGCCCGGCAGTTGGAGGTTGCTGTGAATTGTGACGTCATAGCACTCTACCAAGGGCAATAAAGTGAGACTCTGTCTCTACAAAAAAATAAAAATAAATTTAAAAAGTAGCTGGGCAGGTGGTGCCTGTGGCTCAAAGTGGTAGGGCACCAGTCCCATATGCTGGAGGTGGCAGGTTCAAACCCAGCCCTGGCCAAAACCCACCAAAAAAAAAAAAGTAGCTAGGCACTGTGGTGGGCGCCTGTAGTCCCAGCTACTTGGGAGGGTGAGGCAAGACAGTCACTTAAGCCCAAGAGTTTGAGGTTTCTGTGAGCTGTGATGCCACAGCCATCTACCGAGGGGACATAGTGAGACTCTGTCTCAACAAAAAAAGAAGCTTACACAATTAGAGAGATAAAAATGTGAAGAGAATTACAATTCCATATGTTAATTGCTAAAACAGAGTCTCATCAAGCCAACTGTAAGGCAGGGGTATCCAACCCTTTTTCTCTCTGCTGCACATTGGAAGAGTAAGAGTTATCATGGGCCACACATTAAATACACAAACACTAACATGAAGCCCATTAGAAAAAAAAAGTCCATGCACACTTTTCATGACATCTGACACCACAGATAAGCAAAAAAAGGTCCTCACAAAGTAAGCATGTGCCCTATGGACCCCAGGTTGGACACCTCTGCTCTAAGGGGAGTGCTTACAAAAAGAAATGTAATGAGTCACAGGTAACACTCTCCCCTTCAGGAGCAGTAGGGGGTTTCCTGACAGATGGGTGAGGCCACTGAAACCTGAAACACATGACCTTTCCTAAGCTGGTAAGGTCAATGCCAGAAATGAGACTACACAGACAGACAGGCAAAGGCTGAATCAAAAAGTTCTAAAGATTCCACGTGTAATACTATAAACTTAACCTGTGGTTGTTAATGACACCCACTCCCAGACGTGTAATATATTACATATGATTCAAAAACAAACATACATATACACACTTAGTCAGATCTATTTGGGAATGCTATATACTGCTCTTTTACACTCACAACACACAAGAGCACAATCATATTCTCATGAAAGACAGTCTGGATAACTGGATTTATGCAAGCATCTCCCAAACTCACTTGACCTCACTTTTCCCTAGGGAAATACCTAATTCATCCTAAGAACATCTGTCAAAAAACAGCAATACTAACAATGGAGAATCACTGAAGGGTGTTTGGCAAAGGGGAAACAGAAGATCCCTACAGAAGATGCCAAAAATGTTAAGAAAGGAAAAAACTGTATTAGACTTGTAGAATTCAAGTCACATTTGACCTCTGCAATTCTAAGAGGCATGCAATGTGACTTGTATTCATCTTTTTCTAACAGGGTATGTTGAGAATTAGGAAAAAAAGTTATTGAAGAGGACATATACTTAGAATCCAGAGTTAAGTTTAAAAAAGGAATAAAGAGCTGAATTCAGAGCTACACAGAGAAGTCATATTCAGAGGTCTCTGCATAGAAGAAAGTACAAGGAAGGTAGGTTCAAACTGGTAAGAGGTTAGGAGAGTCAATTAGTGAAGAAACACAGATTTCAGAAAGCACTTTTTGCTGTGGGCACACCAAGGAAAACTGGAACTCAGACAATTCCACTGGATGTAAAGATCAACTAAGGTCACAGACAGATACAAATGGCAGAGCTGGGATCACGTGCATAATGTCTGCCTTCAGGCCCAAGCTATACCCAAGATTTTTTATTAAATTAATAAAAGTTAACACAGAAAAGAGCAAAAAGTAAATTCAATGGCAAAATAACAACAGAAACAACTTGGAACATGAGAAGATCAAGTATATCTTTTTTTTTTTTTTTTGTAGAGACAGAGTCTCACTCCATGGCCCTCGGTAGAGTGCCGTGGCATCACACGGCTCACAGCAACCTCCAACTCCTGGGCTTAAGCAATTCCGTTGCCTCAGCCTCCCAAGTAGCTGGGACTACAGGTGCCCACCACAACGCCCGGCTATTTTTTTTTGGTTGCAGTTTGGCCGGGGCCGGGTCTGAACCCGCCACCCTCGGTATATGAGACCGGCACCTTACCGACTGAGCCACAGGCACCGCCCGATCAAGTATACCTTATGATGACAAAGGTGAATAAGAACTTCCACTCATTGTGGTATAGGAGCTGAGAAGGCAAATTCTGGAGAACTTTGAATCTCAGCTTTGCAAATTAATATGTAATTTATTTGAACTCAATATCAATGCCATATAGAAAAAACTCAAAATCTGAATCCTATTTAGGTATTTAATGGATTCAACTTTAATGCTTCTCTTTTCAAACATACTGCAAATTGAATCCATCTTCCTTCAAAATTGGTTTATTTTGATCACATTCTCCCAGTCACTAGAGTCCGAACCTTTGAAATATCTTCTTCCCTCCTTGTCAGTACATATTCCCCCACCCCCAAACCCACCAAGCCTTGTTTTCACATCTCTTCTGGAATTCTATGACCACTGGTCTCACATTGTCTTAACATAAAAACCTCTGCTATTACCTCACACTCTGCTCTGCATGCCAAATTATCTTCCCAAAGTTCCCCTGGTTAAAAAAAAAAATCTTATAACTCATAGAAAGGTTCCCGAATAAGTCATCATTTTTAATAAACGTGTTTGAAGTAGGTGCCTGCTGGCAACTAATACTGTTAGCAACATTTTTGTCCAGGCCGGGCACGGTGGCTCATGCCTATAATCCCAGCACTCTGGGAGGCCAAGGTGGATGGATTGCCTGAGCTCATGAGTTTGAGACCAGACAGAGCCAGAGTGAGACCCCCATCTCTAAAACAGCTGGGCATTGTGGCATGCGCCTGTAGTCCCAGCTACTTGGGAGGTTAAGGCAAGAGAATCGCTTGAGCCCAAGAGTTTGAGGTTGCCATGAGCTGTGACACCATGGCAGTCTACCAAGAGCAACAGAGTAAGACTCTGTCTCAAAAAATAAATAAATAAATAAATACAATTTTTGTCCTAAGTGAGGTGGGGATTTCTCAGCAAAGGGGAGCGTATTAGAGCTGGTAAAGCTCTCTCATTTCCTTTCTAGCATCCCTTCTGAAACTTACCACCATCCTCCCATGGTAAGTTTAAAAGAAAGTATTAAGCCTCTTCTTGGGAATCATGAATATACAAAACAATTTTATGGAAAGATGCTCATCACAGCATTGATTAGAAAGGAAAACAAAAACAATGAAATAATCTGTGTGTTCATCAATAGGTGATTGGTTAAAAATACACACATATGGCTTATCTATGCAGTGAAATTCTACAGTCATTTCTACTACTGCTGGCAATGCTAGCTAACATTTACTGAATACTTTTTGCTGCCAAGTATTGTCCTAAGCACTTTTACAAAATCATAAGCTGTTCCTTTTTTTTTCAATTGAGACAGAATCTCGCTCTGCTGTCCCTAGTAGAGTGCAGTGGTATCATCATAGCTCACTGCAATCTCAAACTCCTAGAGTCAAGCAATCCTCCTGCTTCAGCCTCCTGAGTAGCTGGGATTATAGGTTCCTGCCACATGTGTCTGATTTTTCTAATTTTAATAGAGACAGAAGTCTCACTCTTGTTTACGCTGGTCTTGAATTCCTGAGCTCAAACACACAAGCTGCTCCTTTATAAAAGCTGGACCACCCTCATCTGCAAAAAAATTCCCAAAGCCTTATCTTTGTATCCAAAGACTTCCACAATTTGTCCATACTACCCTAGGACAGCTTACAATATTTATTTATTCTCCCAACATATATGGTCTATTTACATTCATTCCAACTTTTCTGTTGATAAAACTCGTCTCTAATTTGGGTCTATTCTTCATTTCCTATCTTAGTTCCACTATCCAAATTCAGCTCATGAACTCTTCCTCCTTGAACTTCCAAGGAGGAAGTTTCTTATACTACATATCCATATACAATCCACATTAAATTTCTCTATCCTGATCCCCGTCCAACGAATACATTTCAAGGGCATACTGCACACTTTCTGGGTAAGGGCACAACTACAACCCAGACTTTTAACATCACAAAAGCATACTATGTAACCTCATCGTATGTACCTTCATATTAACCTGAAAAAAATTTTTTTTCTCTATCCTGAAGAATTTTATAGAGCTTAATCTACATTTACTGCTACATATACGTCTTGTAGTGTAAGTTGTCTTCTCATGGGTATAAATATTCTGTTAACTAGATTACATATTTTTACTTGATACTTTCACAGTACTTATAATGCAAGAGGCAATGTTTTAAGAACTTTTCAAATATTAACTTATTGAGTCATGGGTAAATTGTGTAATAGCCAAAAAAACCCACAATCCAAACCTCTTTTTAATTCATGGATGTCAATAACATCCTGTTGAGTCAGCTGTAATTATCATCCAAATACTATAAATGTAAAAACTGAGACGCAGGGCAGTAAGTGTCTAGCCCAAGGTCAAACAGTGACAGAGACTTGAAATCTCGTAAGTCTGCCTCCTGACATGAGTCGTGACCACTATGATATGCTACCTGCTAGGCTGAGCTCAGAGCTCTCTTAACAGTTCTTCTCTAGTGGAAGGAGGGCATATCATAGGATCCCTCCTCGTAACAGACATTCAAATATTGTTACTGTGAATAAGAACATCTATAGTGTGCCCAGGTAAAATAATGTAGGTATAAAGTCAAGTTACATAGAAATGTGTTCAAAAGATACCTTATAAACCAAATTATTTTAACTCAAATATATAATATACTAGTAAAATAATATCATCAAAGGATCTCTCCTAAATCTTTTTCCCTTTCCTAATGAAAAACTTAAGCCCCACTCAATGAAAAGATTCCTACTGTATTACAAATCAACTCATTTTGCATATATTGTAAGATACATTGCAAGTTCTTGTTTTTTTGTTGTTGTTGTTTTGTTTTGTTTTTTGAGACAGAGTAGAATGCCTTGGCGTCACAGCTCACAGCAACCTCAAACTCTTGGGCTTAAGCAATTCTCGTGCCTTAGCTTCCCAAGTAGCTGGGATTACAGGCACCTGCCACAATGCCCAGCTATTTTTTTGTTGCAGTTGTCATTGTTGTTTAGCTGGCCCGGGCTGGGTTTGAACCTGCCAGCCTCGGTGCACGTGGCTGGTGCCCTAACCACTGTGCTACGGGTGCCAAGCCTATTTTGTAAGTTTTTAACATTTGTAGTTTCATCAACAGCAAACACTTCTAAAAAATACAATTATACTTGAGAATAAAGTGGAAAGATTTAATGTAAAATCAAAATAGCAGCGAATAGTACCAGCACTGGTGGTATAGTGAACATAGCTCTATTCCAAGATAGCAGCAAAAAAAAATAAGAAGGATGAAATGTTCTTTTTTTTAAAAGAGTCTCACTCTGTTACCCTGGGTAGAGTGCCATGGCATGAGGTTGCTCATAGCAACCGCAAACTCTTGGGCTCAAGAGATCCTCCTGCCTCAGCCTCCCAAGTAACTGAGACTACAGGCACCTAACACAAGGTCCAGTTAGTTTTTCTATTTTCAGGAGAGACAAGGTCTCACTCTTACTCAAGCTGGTCTCAAACTCCTGAGCTCAGGTGATCCAATCACCTCAGCCTCTCAAGTGCTAGAATTATAGGTTTGAGCCACTGTATCCAGCCAAAAGGCTGAAACTTATCTTTTTCTTTTCTTTTCCTTTTTTTTTTTTTTTTTTTTTTTTTCTTTTTGAGACAGTCTCACTTGACAACCCTCGGTAGAGTGCCATGGCATCACAACTCACAGCAACCTCCAAACCCTTGGGCTTAGGCGATTCTCTTGCCTCAGCCTCCCGAGTAGCTGGGACTACAGGCGCCTGCCACAATACCGGTTATTTTTTTGTCACAGTTTGGTCGGAGCTGGGTTTGAACCTGCCACCCTCGGTATATGGGGCCAGCGCCCTACCCACTGAGCCACAGGTGCCACTCATCTTTTTCTTTTTTAATAATCTCTATCAGGGATGCTTAATTTGGCCGGGTGTGTTAAGTTTCACTAATGGAGATGCCATTAGTGGTTAAAATACTGACTCTAGGGCAGTGGTTTTTAATTCTTGTTACACAATAGTAAGAGTAGAAGAAGGAAGTAATCATGAACTTAAGAATCTGAAGAAAGCCATAAACCCAGTCACTCTCACACAAAAACAAAAACCTGCTCATATACATATACCAAAAACAATTTCCACACACTTGCAAGGGATTTATAAGTGCCTGGCAAGATCTCGGTAAAAAACAAACAAACCAACCAAAAAAAAAACAAATATAGAAGGGGATGGAGAGAGACATTAAACAACAGCAATTCCAACAGCTGTAAGACTCTAGGACAGAGGGAATACATATTGTGATATATGCCAGGCACAATGCTTGGGCTTTCTCATTTAATGTTTGTAACAACTTCCTGAAGCAGGTAATTAGCCCTATTTCACAGTTGTGAATCTGAGATTTAAAGAAATACAGTAATTCGCCCAAGGTCAGACGATTCAGCCAGGCCCTGCAGCAGACAGAAGCCTGTCTAACTCCACAAAGCTTTTCCACTGCACATAGCTGTCTATTCTAGAATATACACACATTTCCTAACCTGGCACTGCTGCACTTGGGCAGTATGTGTCCCTGGACACCAGTTCACATCCCCAAATATTCTCAGGGTAGGCACAAACTAACAAGGATCACAGAAGTGGCACGTTTTCCACCCTACTCTTCCAAATCCTGAGAGAGCACCATGGCTTCTAATCCCAATGACCTCAACTTCTGAACTTTAGGGGTATTAAAAAAATTCACAGGCTCAGCACCTGTGGCTCAGTGGGGGGCACCAGCCCCATATACTGAGGGTGGTGCAAACTGCAACCAAACTGCAACCAAAAAATAGCCAGGCATTGTGGTAGGTGCCTGTAGTCCCAGCTACTCAGAAGGCTGAGGCAAGGGAATCGCCTAAGCCCAGGAGTTGGAGGCTGCTGTGAGCTGTGATGCCACAGCACTCTACCGAGGGTGATAAAGTGAGACTCTATCTTTGGGGGAAAAAAAAATTAACAATCTTATTACCTGAGGCTATCATTTGTACGAGATATCCAAAATAACAGTGCACAACCAAAACAAAACAAAAAAAAACTTTAAAAAAAAAAAAAAAAAGGACTGTAATGGCTCAGCACCTGTGGCTCAAGCGGCTAAGGCGCCAGCCATATACACCTGAGCTGGTGGGTTCGAATCCAGCCCGGGCCCGCCAAACAACGATGGCTGCAATCAAAAATAGTTGGGCATTATGGCAGGTACCTGTAGTCCCAGCTACTTGGGAGGCGGAGGCAAGAGAATCACTTGAGCCCAGGAGTTGGAGGTTGCTGTGAGCTGTGATGCCACAGCACTCTACCCAGGGTGACAGCTTGAGGCTCTGTCTCAAAAAAAAAGGTCAGACAGAAATAATAGGAAAAAATATATCTGCCCAATGAAAGTCTTTTCATAACTTGCTTCATCAGTTTGGTTCTTTGTTAGCGAGATCACTTGCTATGCCTGCTAACTACTGTACTACTGGCAAAGCAAAATACCTAAAGCAGCACTTTCTAACTACAATGTGCATTTGAAAACAACATAATAACTGAATTGTAAACAAATATTTCCTGTCTTTATTTGGTACCTATTAAATTCAACAGACTTTCACTAATAGAAGTATGTGTCTGTGCACATGGGCAATTTTGCACACACATATATAACTAGTTACATGATTTTTGCTAGTCCCTAACACTAGTGTAGCCTTTTAAAGCATTCTATTACCACTTGCAGATATGACAGGATTCAGGCATAATAATTATTAATCAATAGTTATTAATTATTAATTAGGTTAATTTATTAGAGAATTTATGAAATCAGCCCTCTGAAGCAACATAGTAAGAATTAACAATGAGAAAACCAAGCTGGGTGCTTGAATATTTCTACACTTCCTGTTCTTAAGTTTCTAAAAAGAGGAATTATAATCAGCTTAGAGTCCAAATAAAGTTTCAAAAGGAAAGCCAAAAAGTCACTTCTATAGAGTACCTCAATGCACAAAGCCAAAAATGGCAGTCAGATAAGGAATACTTACATTATTAAAAATGTGTGGCTATAATTCAGGAAAACTCTTCAAAAAATAAAATCATCCAACCTTCTGTAGTCTGTATCCAGTAAAATACTGAGGGGAAAATTTTTTTTAAAGATTTCGACTACTGGGCAGCACCTGTGGCTCAGTAGGTAGGGCACTGGCCCCATATACTGAGGGTGACGGGTTCGAACCCGGCTCCGGCCAGCTAAAACAGCAGTGGCAACTGCAACTAGCCGAGTGTTGTGGCGGGTGCCTGTAGTCCCAGGTACTCGGGAGGCTCATGCAAGAGAATCGCCCTAGCCCAAGAGCTGGAGGTTGCTGTGAGCTGTGATGTCACAGCACTCTACCGAGGGTGACAAAGTGAGACTCTGTCTCCAAAAAAAGAAAAAGATTTCAACTACTGTACTATACGTATAAAGATATCGTAATAAATTACTTAAATCAACAGTTTTCCGTGCTACTTAGAAGATATTCCAGACATTCAAAATATTAACTTTATAAAGAAACCAAGATTCTGAGAGACTGTGACAAAAGTGCAAAATCACTGCTGGAATCTGAATGCCAAGTCTTAGAAGGTGTATCGAAAAATAAAAACAAAAAGTAGTAGTAGACTTGGCTCAAGAAAAAAATGGTAAACCATTTCTATTTGTGGGACCTTGGAAATTCAATTCAAGTCTTAATTTCCTTCAGTTTATCAAACTATCCAGCCAATCTTATAATACCACTTTGCTAATCAAGTCAGGCACCTACCTAAACTTCAGGTGGCAGGTGGAGTTCCACAATTTAGAATTCTGAAATGGAAGAGGGCTTTCGGTTCTGATTATAAATGCTAATTTTTATAGATGAAATCAATCAAGTGATAGAAGGCACTTACATTATAGGAGATAATGAGCAATAAGCACTTTCAATATGGAAAAAAAAAAGAATAAATTATGAAAAGTAACTGATGGTTAAAGTACCTTACTCATCTTTATATTCCTCAGCTAGTATAATGTTTGACATAAAACAGGTATAAAACAAACATCTATTGACTTTAACTGTTTAGATTCAACAGTGTTGCCTTAATAAATTCCAGAGAAATAGCAGTAACTCCCTCACTCCGATGGTCCTTACTTCCATCAAGTTTATAAAAGGCTCAACCAGTGAGGAAATCACAGAAGAGAACTTGGGGACTTCACAAAGTCAGAGAGCTTACCTAAGATCATTCGACCATTATCAGTAACTTTGGAGAAGCTGTAGAGAAGCTCTAGAAAACAGTTTTGTATGGCAAAGGCCACAATTTTCAAAAAAGTAAAAAGTGAATTCCAGAAATGTCAATCCCAAACTCTAGAATTTTTCTAATCTAAAAAATATATCTGTAAGGAAGAAAAAGGAATATCTCAACCTCAGAATCACCAATATAAAGAGAAGACACCAAAGAGGTGGTTACAACCAAAACAACAACTCTTTAAGAATAAAGTCAGACATTTCTCAACTATAAGCGATTCTAAAATGTAGTGACTCCCCCCCCCCAAAAGCATGGTAACAGGTTTTAACCAATGGAGCAAATCTATCTCAAAATAATCCACGTAAAATTAATCCTATTACCTTTCTGACTGTTACCATGAAAAAAACAGACATAAATCAAGCACCATCTATTAATTCAATAGCAAACACTTATTAAATAAACATGTCAGGCACTGTGGTAGGAGCTTTCCTTACAAGTCTATGCCAGCAGTTCTCAACCTGTGGGTCACAACCCCTTTTTAACAATGAAAATACACTGCAGCATTAGGAAGGTTGCTGCAGTCCTATGACTGAGATACTCCCATGTTACAGATATAGAGCCCGCTTACAGACATTAAAATATCTTGCCAAGACTGTGATGGTTATGAAGTGAGAGTCAATTGAAAACCAGGCCAGGTGTGGTGCATATGACCTCAGCACTTCAGGAGGTTGAAGTGGAGGAGGATCACTTAAGACCAGGAGTTCAAGACTAGTCTGGGCAACATAGAAAAACCTCATCTCTACAAAAAGTTAAAAAAAAAAAAAAAAAAAAAAAAAATCAGCCAGGCATGATGCTTTCTCCTGCAAGCTAATTGGGAGGCAGAAGCAGGAGGATCACTTGAGCTATGATCACACCACCAAACTCCTGCCTGAGTGACAGAACGAAACACATTCTCTTAAAAGGAAGGAGCAGGGGAAGCCTCAAGTCTAACTTCAAAATGTTTTCTCTTTCCACACATCATACGGTTTCCTGATAGATCTGGGTCCTGCAGAAACAGTGTATCCTGTCTTCAGCAAGCATTTGAAAAAGCATCTCATGATAGCTTTTTGGGCAAGATGGATGTCTAGGAGAATTGCAAAACTGGAATAACTGTTTAAATTTTATTAAAAGATTTGTGTACACTAGGTTAACAGTCCATAGAGATCAGTCTTATACTGCAGATCTATTACACTTCCATTATCATAAACATGAACACTCCATTATGAGGAAAGATGAGAGGACAGCTTGAAGTTCATACATAGTCTGAAAAAGCCCCATGCTAAGATTCTTCATATCTAAAGTAAATCACACCTCTATCTCATGTCACTGGACTACTGAAAAAGTTGCAGCAGAGATTTATACTTGGCCATCTCTCTCCCCTATTTTTGAAACTTTCTCAATGACCTGATGAGAACTTTAAAAGGCGCTCCTACAAAATCGTAGACGACAAAGCTTAAAGTAGGTCATCCAGACAGTAGATTCCATGTCTTATTTTTCTTCGCATGTCCAGGACCCAACCCAGTGCCTGACCTACCAAAGCCCAATCATTGGGCCTAATATGTGTTTTGGGAATTACTGAATCAAGATTAAAAAGACAGTAACAGGCTTTAATCATGAAGCAAATCCATCAAGGCTAACCTTAATGGATCAAGTGTATCAGGAACAACAACGAAAAAACCTCTAATGACAAAATCAAAGAAAAGAAAATTTGAGGAATATAACTACCTTTTTGGAAGCAATTAACAAGACTAAGATGTTTTAGTTGACAATAAACTCAATTCAATATTAACCAATGTAACCAATGTCTGCCCCTCCCCACTACCCCACCCCTACCAAAGCTCATAGAATCTCTGTAACTTCAGTGTTAGAAAAGGATTCTCAATAGGAGAGGTGATAGCCTACTGTTCTCTCTTCAGTTTAAACTACATCTGGAATTGTTTCTACACCTCAAAGGAATTAGAAGGATAATGATTACATAGTAAGTATTTAGAAAAGATGTCAAAATAATGAAAAAGATTTTTTTTAAATAATGGAAAGTTTTAAAACAATGTCACTGGAGATCCAGTTAAAGGAACCAGGGCTGTTTACCCAAAAGAAGACAATAATTCAAGGGGATGTTACAGCCATCTTCAACTACCAGAAGGACCGTCACACAAGACCAAGATTCAGAACAAGGCAGACATAGAAACTACAAAGTAATGGACATTGGCATTATACACAGTAAAACTTACTGGAAATTCGACTTGTCTAAAAATGAAATAAGCCACCTCAGGACATAATGAGCTGTCCCTTTTCTATTATCAGTTCATCTCACCTCCAAGATGTTAAAAAAAAAAAACCTGGACAATAATTTGACTGAAATATCAAACAGAAGACTGAAACACTCGCTGGACAATAATTTGAAATATCAAACAGAAGACTGAAACACTCAACTAACTTAGGTTCCTGTCAGCACTACAATTCTTTGAAACATGAATGCATGAGTGTACTTTGCAAAACACAAGTATTTTACAAAGATAGGTATTTTGCTGACAAGGAAAAAAGTGAACTCCTCATTTCTGAGGCATGACCTCAACTCCACTTGGAAATTAAAATGATACACAGTTCTATCTTCAAAGTCACACAAATCAAATTTCTCTGAAAAAAATTAAGAAAGATGTAGCGAACTGGTATCTAACAGAAAAATGTAAGACATAGTGCTGTTACCATTCACTGGTATACAAAAATCTTTAATTCTGTAATATAATCCAAATACTGATTGTGTGAAAGTTAACTGTATATTAAAATCACAACTATGTTTTTAATACCAGAGATCTACCCCCTCTCCTGTGTAGGGATGCAGTGGCTTCTCCCGTGTATTTAAAAATCTCTAGCCAGCTTTTAGCTTTGAGGATGTTTTATAAATAAATGTATAATGAAAGTTTAATTTTTAAGTTGAAGGGGTAAATTATCTTTTAAAAAACTGAGATCTCGCATAACAGTTTTCTCTTTTAGATCTCTGCATAAAGGAAAAATGTTAGATAGGTTTTTATCAATATCCAGAGGAAATGTGACTTAATCACTAAAAATTCTAAGTCCAATTGAAGTTCAAATTTGAGCGTGAGCACCATGTACCATTGTCTTGTGACAGTATGACTGACAGCAAATTATTCAACTCAACTAAACCTGTTTCCTAACTATCTACACTTTAGAGGCTGTGATAAGAATTAAGTGACAGAAGACAAGTAAAATAATCAGCACAGTAAGAATTCACTAAACCGGCAGAGCACAGGGGCTCACCCCTGTAATCCTAGCACTCTGGGAGGCCAAGGCACATGGACTGCTTGAGCTTAGGAGTTTGAGACCAGCCTGATCAAGAGGGCAGGGCACAGGGGCTCACCCCTGTAATCCTAGCACTCTGGGAGGCCAAGGCACATGGATTGCTTGAGCTCAGGAGTTCAAGACCAGCGTGAGCAAGGGTGAGACCCTGTCTCTAAAAATAAGTGAGTGTTTTGGCAGGTGCCTATAATCCCAGGTACCCAGGAGGCTGAGGCAGGAGGATCACTTGAGCCCAAGAGTTTGAGGTTGCTGTGGGCTGTAACATCGTAACACTCTACTAAGGGTGACAAAGAGACTCTGCCTCAAAAAAAAAAAAAAGAAAGAAACAAAGAGGAAGAAAGAAAAGAAAAAACAAGAACTCACTAAATGTTAGCTACTATTATTACTTTACCTAAATGAATTTCTAAACTTCCAAATAATCTTAGGTATTCAGCCTATGAATTTCCTTAATCTAAAACCCAAGTGACAATGAAAACTCATTATTAAATTTTGTAAGTGTTCTTGTTCAAGGATTTTTTAAAATGCCGTTTCCCAACATTTGCTTTTTCAGATATGCTTTACATAGGAGTAAAAATAGAACATGAAATCAGAAACGGAGCATCTTTGTAAATTCTAGACTCAGTAGTTTAATAATAGCATCAAACATCAAATGTCACAATTAGGAGATTATGCATTCTATTAAATAGCGTCCATGGTCTTGCACACTACACAATTACTAATTAAGATCTATTATGCAAGTTGGGACAGTAATAATAAAGATAGAGTGGACCAGGTGTTAAGTGCTTTTATGTATAGTTTACCCTGACAACCTTTCCCCTGAGCTAGATACTACCATTATGGCCATTTTAAAAGAAGCAGATTTAAGAACAGTAACTTAATCGAACATCAGACAGCTAGTTAAATGGATGGAGGTGGAACATGAACTGAGACAATCAAGCTCAAAAGTACTAGGTTTTACTACCTCTGACCAAATTAATCAACTCAGATTAATAGTATAAATTTCTTCTAACCTATGCAAAATGATTTCTATGTGACAGCAAGGAGACTACAACTCTCTTATCTAGCTTCACTCTCAATCAGGGATTACAATATAACACCTTTCCAATGTAACTGGAGAAGAAAGCCAGCCTTTTTCTACGGGTAAGAAAATAAATAGCACAGCAGCGGCTAAATTTGTAGTTTGGGGGGCCAGGCGCTGACGCGTATTCACAGGACGTCGCGCCTCGGGTCGACCGACCTCGCAGCCTGAGTGACCCACCAGTGGTCCCACTCAGGCTGCGACGAAACCGCGTAACTCGCACCAGCAAGCGGTCATTTCAAAAATCTAGAGATGGTTGTTTTGCTATCCCTGTTACTCTAAGGTAGGACAAAATGGAACTTGCATAAATACTTAGTCATCACTAAGCGCTGAAGTTACAAATTACATAGCTCGCAAATTCAAATCCTCACCTAAGTTCCTAGTTCCGAAAACAAAATAAAAAAAAAAACGGTAACACCCAGAGACATCAGGGTTGACGACACCTGGGGCCCAAGCGAAAGCGCATCAAAGGAGAACCACTAGCCCAGGGACCGGGACTCCACGCGGTGCGCAGCCACACCAGGGAACACTGGGGACTTTTCAGGGCCCATCCACTTCCCCCCCACAACCCGTCCCTGCGTCGACAGGCTGCCCCGGCCCGGCAAGTCTCCAGGGCCAATCTGGAAAGGCAATCCGACAGCGGCGGTGGCAGGTCCGCCGTCCCGATCCAGGGGCCGGGCCGCCGAGTCCCCCAGCCTGCAGAAGCGGGGCTCCGAGGCCCCCCCTCCCCCTCCCGGGGCCCGCACCTGCAGGGTGGTGATGTGCTTGTCGTTAAACTTGTTCTCGCAGTAGCGCAGCACCAGCGACGTCTTCCCCACGCAGCCTTCGCCTAGCAACACCACCTTGAACGAGTAGGCTCTGCCCGCCGCCGCCCCGCCGCCGCCAGCCGCAGCCATCCCGCCGCCTCCCCGCCGCTCCCGCCCGAGAGTCGCGCCGCGCTGCCCACAGAAGCCGGCCGGCTCAGCCCCCTCCGCCCCGGCCGCGCCGCTCCGTCTCCACTCCTTCCGGGCGAGATCTGGAAGGGCCGAGGGAAAGTCCGAGAAGGAAGGGACCGAGACACCACGTCAGGCACCGGAGGAAAGGCTAACAGCGCTCGCTCTCCGCCTCCCCTTAATGGCGTCTCCTTCCTCCTACGTCACACTTCGCGTCACGTGACCGCCGCGGCCGGGCGGCCCCTGGGACTAGGCCCCGAAACAGCCCGGACGTGGGCGGGGCCTCTGCGGCCGGTGCCGGGTGGGGCCGATGTGAACCCGGCGAGTACCCGCCTCCTGGGGCCGGGTCGGGCCGCCGGCGGGAGGCCGAGGGAGTTAGGACCCGGTGATCGGAGGCAAGCCCAGCTCCGATGAAATGAAACGCAGAACGCTGTGGTTCTCGCGCGGGGAATGTCCACCAAGGCTAAGGACGTCGCACACCAGGCGTCACTGCAAGCCGCCACGGCCAACATGCCCTGGAATCGCTTTCCCTGCGAGAGTCCCAGAGTTACCACACCCTTTTCAGTTTCCCGGACCGCCTGGTCTCCTGCCCTTTCAGGTCTCAGTTAAACCGGAAAGGCTTCCGTAACCACGCAGTGCTCCCGGCATCTCTCCATCCGTCCCACATCCCCCCACACCCCACTAAGTTAGGCGTTTGGTAACACCAGTGGACCTTATCATTGCTTACCGCGCTTGGCGAAAATGACTTTGTATTTCTCTTCTCCTTGGGCTGTAGATGGTTGAAGGCAAGGTCTGTTTAAGATTTGCCCACCTTTGAATGCCTAACCTCCAGTGCCACGGACATAACAGACACCCTGTAAATATTTGAGAATGGGTGGATGCTAAGCCATTGGCTCCCCGTTTTTCTGCCTGCCGCGAGGTTTCTAACATTCAGTGTTAACTCCGCCTTGATGAGCTTCACTTGATGGGTGATTGCTTATGTTTCCTCATCTATTTCTTTCTTTCTCGAAATACACTCTTCCAAGAAACCGTACTGGTATTTTGAAATTTTGCTGCTGGAAATCTGGTGTCAGGCACACATAGTGCTTTCCATCAGACTTCTTTCACACTTCAAACAATATTAAAAAATAAAATCCATTCAACATATACTTGAATGTGCCCACACTGTGCTGAATAAGATACAATGTCTGAAGGTAGACCGAGTCAATTACACAATGAATACTTTCATTTTGATGAAACACTTCAGGGTATTTTGCAAGAATATACTGACTGGTTTAGCATGCTAGAGACTTCCTGAAGAAAGTTAACTTTGGGTCAGAGTAACCTAGGCAGAAAGGAGAGGACAGTTTTGCAAGCAAAGCAGCAAGTCAATAGCTCGAGGTAGGAAGGAGCATCTCAAGTTGAGCAATTGAAACTGTGACAAGAATGCAGAGAAAAGAGGAATTCCAAAAGACACATAAAGAAAGCCAAGGGTAAACAGTGAACAGATCTGTAAGCAAAGGAAAGCTTTTGATCCAGGGGACTGACACAATTATATTTTACTTTCATTATTTTGTGTATTTTCCTATTTTTTTCAAAACAGTATCTTGCTCTGTCATCCAGACTAGAGTGCAGTAGTGTTAGGATGGCTCACTGCAACTTCAAACTCCTGGGCTCCAGTGACTCCCCTCTCCTCAGTAGCTGGAACTACAGATGTCAGCCACCACATCTAGCCAATTTTTCTATTAGGTTATTAAGTATGAATTGTCTGATTTCCTTAAATACTAAGTTTGACAGTTGATATTTCTGAAATTTCACTTTGAGACTTCTTGTTTGTTTTTTATTGTGAAGATACTTCCTCATTTTTTTAAATGTACATTTGACTTGTGATTATCTTTCAAAAATTTTTAGAGCAGTTTTTTGTAAAACCTTGGATAACTCAAAAGTTTGTGTCTTTTTTTTTTTTTTATTGTTGGGGATTCATTGAGGGTACGATAAGCCAGGTTACACTGATTGCAATTGTTAGGTAAAGTCCCTCTTGCAATCATGTCTTGCAAGTTTGTGTCATTTTTGATGATGAGTTGCATCCTGGAACCAGTGAAGCACAGATAGCTTGAAATATCAGGGAAGTGACTGGGAAGAATGTGGCTAATGAATGTACAGTAGCTGATGGTTTGAGAAGCTCCATTACGGTGATTTTAATCTTGAAAATGAGTCATGTGGGCCAGGCATGGTGGCTCATGCCTGTAATCCCAACACTCTGGGAGGCTAAGATGGGTGGATTGCTTGAGTTCAGGAGTTCCAGACCAGCCTGAGCAAGACCAAGACTTCATCGCCACTAAAACTAGAAAAACTAGCTAGGCATTGTGGTGAGTGCCTGTAGTCCCAGCTAATTAGGTTGCTGAGGCAAAAGGATCTCCTGAGCCCAGAAGTTTGAGGTTGCTGTGAGCTAGCCTGAGGCCATGGCACTGTAGCCCAGGCAACAGAGCAAGACTCTATCTCAGAAAAAAAAAAAAAAGAAAGAAAAGAAATGAGCTATGTGGGAGACCTGAGACCAAGGTAGATAATGATGAGCTAAAAGCTGTAGTAGAAGTGAATCCATCTCTGGCTCAGAGCCCGTAGTACAGTGCTTACGGCACCTGCCACATACACCAAGGCTGGCAGGTTTGAAACCGCCCCAGGCCAGCTAAACAACCATCACAACTGCAACAAAAAAATAGCCGGGTGTTGTGGTGGGTGCCTGTATTCCCAGTTACTTGGGAGGCTGAGGTAAGACAGTTTGAGGTTGCTGTGAGCTGTGATGCCACAGCACTCTACCGAGAGTGACATAGTGAAACTCTATCTCAAAAAAAAAAGAAAAAGAAGTGACTCCATGTCCACCCACGTGTGGATTAGCAGCAAGGTTTGACGTTACTATTTCAGCAACATTGGACCTTATGAAACAAGTCAGCAAGGTAAAGAGGAGAGATGTATTGTCAATGAATTAAACGAGCCCACTAAGAGACATCATCTTGAAGTTTGCTTTGCTTTACCATCGTATGTAAAGGCAAACCATTTCTTTTTTTTTTTTTTTTTTTTTTTTTTTTTAATTGTTGGGGATTCATTGAGGGTACAATAAGCCAGGTTACACTGATTGCAATTGTTAGGTAAAGTCCCTCTTGCAATCATGTCTAAGGCAAACCATTTCTACACCATAATGTTATGTGTGATGAAAAAGGATTCTTTTTGACAATCTCAACTGTTCAGCATAATGGCTGCATAAAGATGAAGTGCCAAAACACAGTCCAAAACCCAATACTCCCCCACCACAAAAATGAATGGTGTCTGTTCAGCTTCATGAAACCTGGTCAATTGATACTGCGGACATCTACTGCAACCACAAGATGACATGATGAGGGTGCTTGCAATTGAGCCCCAAGATTGGTCAATAGAGACAGGTCAATCCTCTTGCAAGATGGCTGTCACACAAACAATGCTGCACAAACTATGGAAGCTGGACTTGGAAACTCTGTCATCCACCCTATTCACCAGATTTGCACCAACTGACTTCTTTCAGGCTTTGGACCATTTCTTAAAAGTAAAAATATACAACTCTCAACAAGCTGTGGAAAATATCTTTTGTGATTTCATTGCCACTGGCTCTCCAGGTTTCTTTCTGCTGGCACACATAGCTACTATTAAGTTAGCGAAACTGGGTCAGTAGTTCATATGCATACTTTGATTCATTGTACTGCTTCTCATTTGAGATATAATAAACGGAACTTTTGATTCAAAATTGGAAATTTCATATTTAATGATCTAATATTTTTGTCGGAGGTGGGGCAAGTCTTGCTATTGCCCAGGCTGATCTCAGACTCCCAGTCTCAAGTGATCCTCCTGCCTCAGCCTCCCAAAGTGCTAGGATTACAGGCACGCACCACTGCGCCTGGCCAAATTTGACATTTAATTATTCATTTTTTATTTCAGGTTAATGTGAGGGTACAAACAACTAAATTACAATGTTTGCATTTGTTAGGTGGAGTCCCTTTGTATTTGTGTCCTACACCCAAGAAGTGTGCCACATACCCTTATATTGTGCCCATTGAGTAAGATTGACTTTTCAAAAGATCACTCCAAGCCAGTCATCATGGCTTACTCCTATAATCCTAGCTCTCCTAGCACTTTGGGAGGCTGAGACAAGAGGATCACTTGAGACCAGGAGTTGGAGACCAAACTGAGCAACACAGCTAGATCTAGTCTCTACAAAAAATAAAAATTAGCTGAACATGGTAGCATGCACCTTTGGTCCTAGCTACTCAGGAGGCTGAGGCAGGAGGATCACTAGAGGTCAGCATTGCAGGCTGCAGTGAGCTGTGATGAGTCCACTGCACTCCAGCCTAGGCAACAGAGTGAGACTTTGTTTCAAAAAACAAAAGCAGCAACAACAAAAAAATCACTCTGGTTGTAGAGTAACTTAGATTTATTTAGAATCAACCATTATAGAGACTGTGTTTTATTTATTTATTTATTTGAGACAGATTCTCACTCTGTTGCCCTGCATAGAGTACCACAGCATTATCATAGCTCACAGCAACCTCAAAACTCTTGGGCTCAAGCGATCTTCTTGTCTCAGTTTTTCTATTTTATTTTATTTTATTTATTTTTATTTATTCATTTATTTTTGAGACAGAGTCTCAACATGTCACTCTGGGTAGAGTACAGCTGTACGGCGTCACAGCTCACAGCAACCTCAAACTCTTGGGCTTAAGCGATTCTCTTGCCTCAGCTTCCCAAGTAGCTAGGACTATAGGTGGCCCCCATAATGCCCGGCTATTTTTTTGTTGCAGTTGTGATTGTTGTTTAGCTGGCCCTGGCTGAGTTCAAACCTGCCAGCCTCTGTCAGTGTATGTGGCTGGCACCCTAACCACTGAGCGATGGGCACCAAGCCACTTTTTCTATTTTTAGTAGAGACAGGGTCTCACTCTTCATCAGGCTGGTCTCAAACTTTTGAGCTCAAACAATCCGCCCACCTCAACCTCCCAGAGTGCTAGGATTACAGGCATGAACCACCACGCCAGGCCTGAGACTCTGCGTTTTATAAAATATCCTCATGGGATGGAATTGTTTGGCACACCTTTTTTGTGTGGGATATAACCACAAGAGTGTCTCTACCTAACCAAATCAAATATTTTGACCTAGTTGTTTGTAGCGACACATTAACCTGAAATAAATTTACTTTAAAAAAAAAAAATCCCCACGGGTGGCACCTGTAGCTCAAAGGAGTAGGCCACCGGCTCCATATGCTGGAGGTGGTGGGTTCAAACCCAGCTCCAGCCAAAAACTGCAAAAAAAAAAAAAAATCCCCACGATTATATCTGAGAATGTATTCTCTACCTCCCCCCTCTGCATTCCTCTCCTTAGGGACTTTGCACATTTTGAACATGTCTAGGACTAGGAAGGGACTTTGTTTTGAGGGATCCCCTTGCAGTGTTCATTTTTAGTTCTTCCTCTTATTGGATTGGTTTTGCTTTGTTTTGCTTTGTTGAGGCAGAGTATCACTCTATTGCCCTGGGTAGAGTGCAGTGGCATCATCATAGCTCACAGCAACCTCCAACTCCTGGGCTCAGCCATCCTCCTTCCTCAGCCTCCCGAGTACCTGGGACTACAGGTGCCAGTACCACAGTTCCTGGCTAATTTTTCTGTTTTTAGTAGAGATGGGGTCTTGCTCTTTTTCAGAGCTGGTCTCAAACCCCAGAGCTCAAGCAATCCTCCAGTCTCAACCTCACAGAGTGCTAGGATTACAGAGGTGAGCACCAAGCTTGTCACCTCATATTGCATTAAAATCTCCCTCTCTCCACCCTCAATTAAATTGTTTCTGATTCAATTTATACAGCATGTATCTAATCCCTATTTTCTGTAAAACATCTTCATCTTTATAAAGAAAGCTCCGTGGTCTCCCTTTAAGCCTTCTGTATTTCAAAGCAAGCCAATTCTTACAACCACTATTCGAATTATATGGGTCCCAGATCATTTCATAGTTTGGTCTTCTTAGAACTTACATGCATTTATCAAGTAAAATTATTTTAAAAATCAAAATAATTTTCCAGGTTTAGCTTTCTTTGAGATTTAAGGAGTACAGTGCAAATTTTCACGGATTCCAGTAAGTAGATTGGCATACTTGTGGGCACAGAATGGGTAGAGACATATGTAAAAATAACAGATTTTAGTCTCTGCAGCCTGTAATTCTTACCATTTTGGGGGGAAAGGGTCTTTTTAGATGTGATTAAGTTAAAGACTTTGAGTCGGGGAGATTATCTGGGACTGTCTGGGTGGGCCGTGAGTGTAATCGAAAGTATCCTTATAAAAAAGAAGCAAAGAGAGCTGCTTCCCACCCAGAAGCAACGAAGGCAATGTGACTTTGGAGTCACAGAGGCTGGAGTGATGTGGCCATAAGCCAAGGCATGCTGACAGCTGCCAGAGCTGGAAAGACAAGGAGTCTCTAGGCAGTGTTTTTTAACCTTTTGTATGTCCCCAGCACACTTGAACCTATAGTTAAACTTTGTGGCACACTTAAATTATGTTGATCCAAAGAGTAAAAATAAGAATATACTTACTGTGCTTTGAACTTCTTTTGAAAATAATTTAATTAATGATCTTTAAAAATTTACTTGGCACACCTAAGATCCTCTCCCAGCACGCAGATGTGCCACAGCACGCAGGTTGAAAAATCACTGACTGGAGGCCCTGGAGGCTGTGTGGCCCTACAGACACCCTGATCTGGGCCTAGTGAAACTGATTTTGGACTCCTGACCTCCAGAACTGGAGGAAAATAAATGTGTGTTTGTTTTAAGCTAACAAGTTTGTGATCATTTGTAAGAGCAGCCGTAGATTGCTGCTAATTCTTAATTAGATTGGGGGGAAGTAGCCTTCATTATTCACAGCATTGAAAGAAATTCAGGACAACTTTTGGATGGATTGTGTGCTCCTAAGGACTTAGGTCAGTCTTAGAGTTAACTATGATTTGTCAGTATGAAAGTGATAAGAGATGCTACAAACAACTAGAATTCGTTTCTCCTTAGGTAAGAAGAACAGGGAAACCGTGGGACTCTGCAATCTATAGACAGCTCAGAATAAACGGATTCCTGACCAGTGAGGATTGGGGCATGATAGGACATGCATTCACGTAGCTTCTTTGAACCAAAAACAAGCCCCCTGCTAAGAAACCCCAAGAATAATTTTACAAGGTGAATTATACAAGTTAACAATGAACATGCAGCATAATATCAAGTGAGAAAAAATGACCACAGAGAGGCGATACATAGCTCTAGCAGTGTCTGTAAAAGAGGAAGAATAACCTCGCCAGTTTTGTAGTAGTTATGAGGCTGAATTTATGAACTAATTTTAGGGTAGATAAGTCCAGGGAATAGCTCCTTCTTTCTCATCCTGTTCATGTACTACTGGTTTTCTTTTTTTTTTTTTCTTTTGAGACAGAGTCTCACTTGGTCCACCTTGGGGGGTAGGGTGCTGTGGCCTCACAGCTCACAGCAACCTCAGACTCTTGGGCTCAGGTGATCCTCCTGCTTCTGAGTCCTGAGTAGCTGGGACTACAAGTGCCGGCCACAGTGCTCAGTTAGTTTTTCTCTTTTTAGTAGAGACGAGGTCTTGCTCAGGCTGGTCAAAAAGACAGTTTCAAGGCTGGGCATGGTGGCTCGCACCTGTAATCCTAGCACTCTAGAAGGCCAAGACGGGAGGGTCTCTTGAGTTCAGGAATTTCAGACAGAGAAAGAGCAAGACCTTGTCTCTAAAAAAATAGCTGGGCATTGTGGTGGGCATCTGTAATCCCAGTTACTGGGGAGGCTGAGACAAGAGGATCACTTGAGCCCAGGGGTTTGAAGTTGCTGTGAGCTATGAAGCTACAGCACTCTACCCATCGTGACAAAGTGAGACTCTGTCTTTAAAAAAAAAAAAAAGGGGGGACGGGCACAGTGGCTCATGCCTGTAATCCCAACACTCTGGGAGACCAAGGCAGGTGGATTGCCTCAGCTCATGGGTTCAAGACCAGCCTGAGCCACAGTGAGACCCCGTCTCTAAAAATAGCCAGGCATTTTTAGATTTTAGTCCCAGCTACTTGGGAGGCTGAGGCAAAGAGAGTTGCTTGAGCCCAAGAGTTTGAGGTTGCTGTGAGCTATGATGCTGTGGCACTCTACTGAGGATGACAAGGTGAGACTCTGTCACAAAAAAAACCCCAAAAAACAAAAAACAACAGTTTCAATAGGGTGATAGGAGTCAAAATAAACTTGTAATCCCCAGGAACTAACTAAAGATGGTTGATTTAAGCCAGGGGTTCTCAACCAAGGGTGATTATGCTCCCCAGAGAATATCCGGCAATATCTGGTGGTATTTTCACTACTGGCGTTGTGTGGAGAATCTATAACGCACAGCACAGCACTCCACAACAAAGAATTATCAGTAGTAATAAGAAGACTGAGAGATCCTAATTTAGCATAATAAAGTGTGTGTATTTTTGCGGTACATCATAAATACGAATCCGTTTGGTGTATTATAAAGGTAGATGGAGTAGGGCTGAATAAGTAGTAGGAGAATGAGAAACACAAGAGCTAAAGAAAGTATTTCCAACTTTCAACGGCAGTATTTGCTGCCGTTATTCATGCATGCACTTTACATAGTCATTTTCTTTTTCTTTCTTTCTCTCTCTCTTTTTTTTTTACATAGTCATTTTCTCAGCTCTATTTCTCCATTTAGAATTATCTTGTATCCTCATCCTTGGATTTTTTTTTTTTTTTTTGTAGAGACAGAGTCTCACTGTACCGCCCTCGGTAGAGTGCCGTGGCGTCACACGGCTCACAGCAACCTCTAACTCTTGGGCTTATGCGATTTTCTTGCCTCAGCCTCCCGAGTAGCTGGGACTACAGGCGCCCGCCACAACGCCCGGCTATTTTTTTGTTGCAGTTTGGCCGGAGCTGGGTTTGAACCCGCCACCCTCAGCATATGGGGCCGGCGCCCTACTCACTGAGCCACAGGCGCCGCCCCATCCTTGGATTTTTAATGAGCATTGATTCATTTTAGTAACTGTTAGAGGGAATAATTCTTATTCTAATTAGGTTTCTTCTTGAGATAAAAGGGGAATTCAAAAACAGTTCTATAACTATTTAGAGAAATTCTAGTACCTAATAGATGCGTTGTTTTGTATAGCTTTTCTACAAATACAAGAAGTTTGGGTTAATATAATATGTATTATTATATTATGTAATATGCAATCATTTGAAACAAAGGATTGAATATTAGGAACTAATGTGTAGAAAAAAATAAGAGTACAATAAGAGAGATAAAGAAACCTAAAGAAAAACAAAACAAGACATGATACCTTCAGATTCCAGAGGGGAGGGAGCTGAAATTAGGGGTTTTCAGTAGAATCTAACACGCTTTCTTTTGGGGGATAGAATTGTACCTGTCACATTTTTGCATGTCCAGATACTTGAATGTAATTCTTAATATGTATGAATTGGAACAAATGCATGATTGCAGTAGAGCCTACAAAATATTGTGTATTGGAAATTGAACTGGAACAAATGCATGATTGCAGTAGAGCCTATAAAATACTGTGTATTGGAAATGAGGTTTGAACAATGCCCTTAGGCACATGAGGCATTGTTAAATTAAACTGTATTCAAACCTTTTCCATTTTAAGCATCTCCTAGGCGTATTAGACAACAGAGAGAATGGTAGCCATCAATTAAGTGAACTTTCTATGAATTAATCTTATTTATTCATTATTTGTTTAGTCATTCGACAGCCTTTGTTGGGTATCAGGCAAGAAATCTGTCTTCATGATGCTCTTATTCTAATGTGAGGGGCCACATGAAAACAACTGCAACAATGTGTTGTGGTCGTGTTTGATGCCCACTCAGCAGCCACATCCCCTTCTCCTTTCAGTCCAGTCCCTGACCAGGTATTCACCCTCTTGGGTGCCGCCCACCTGACCACAGCTTCAGGTTCTTTGTAGCTTTCAAATCCACTATTTGTCCACCTGAAGCAACAGTTAAAATGCTTCTCACTGGCAAAAAAAAAAAAAAAAAGTAAAGAAAACAAAACCCCCCAAAACAGAACAAAACTACCACCACAAAACCCACCAAAAAAGTGAGCTGCAATTTTAAGCTCTGGCCACAAGAGGGCACTAGCAGCTCAACGAAAACAACAGGTTAGCCAGCCTACGTTCAAGGCTGCAAAATTTAGATGCCCTTCAGAGTGAGATCACCATCTCAACTAAAACTAGAAAAAACTAGCCAGGCGTTGGTGGCGGGTGCCTGTGGCCCCAGCTTCTCGGGAGGCTGAGTCAGGAGGATCACTTGAGCCCAGAAGTTGGAGATTGCTGTGAGATATGACACCTTGGCACTCTACAAGGGGACAGAGTAAAACTGCCTCAAAACAAACCAAAAAGGAGGAGGAGGAGGCAAACCACCATCTGGAGGTTTTCTTCTGAGTTGTACAAAATCAGAATATTTAAAAGCCTATGTCTTTTGGGTGCAAGAGAAAGGAAGATAAAGTTCATAAGTCATTTATCCCTAAGGTGACAGATGTTAACTAAAAGTGTCTCAAGAAACTTTACATACTCTGGTCAAAAAAGGAATTTAAGTCAAACATTCAGATACTAAGATCTTAGCCTACAAAAAAAAAAAAAAAAATTCTCACCCAGAACTACTGCAGCTGTTATGTTTTCATGAGGAAAGCCTGTTTGTGGATAAAGTCAATTACAATGATGAAGTTAGGATTAAAAGAATTAGAAATGAAGAGTGAGGAGAGAGAGCAAGATGGCGGCCAAGTAACAGCTTCCTTGCATCTGGGCACGGTGAGTCTGGGGAGATAAGACTCCAGGCATCTCTGGCTGGTGGGATCTGCCTATAATCATCCCTTTGAGGATACAGGGAGTCAGGGATAGACTTCTGGACCCCAAGAGCAGGACAAAAACATTGAAAAACTGGCAAGTGGTCTCACATGTTCAATTGTCTAATCCCGCCAACAGCTGTAGGTACAGTAGCAGCGAGACTGCAAACCGGAAAGGCCTTTCCTGTGAACTGTTTTGGTGTTTTTGGACTTGGCACTCAGTTGAACTGCCTTGGGGAGAGCTTGAGCAGAAGTGCACGAAACTTTGGGCGTTGTCTAGGGCCCCAGACTGAGCTGCTGACCCAGACGGAGCTAATAGTGTTTGGCCCTAATAGTGTTTGGCTGTGGGCCGCAGGGAGCCATTGGGAGAGAACTGCCCCAGCAAGGTCCACCCTCAGGGTTGCAGAGCAAGGATCGGGCGGGAGCTAGTAACCTAGTGACTGAGCACCCTAAAGGCGGGGACTGAGCCACCTTACAGCCCTAACCCTCAGGGGCAGGGTGAGACCAGTTTTGGCACACAGGGTAAGTGTATAGCCACTTCAGCAGTGATTCCAGCAACAAGCACTTTCCTGGGAAAGCTTCTGCTTAGCAAGTTTAGAAGTTTAAAGTTTAGAAGAGAGATTTAGGATGTCTACCCTGTGGGGTTTGAGAAATCTACGGAGGCCTCCAGTCATATCAGCATTGTTACTAACATCTCATACCCCAGAAGAAGACCTGTTCCTCAGACAATATTCAACAAGATATATATACTGCTTTGTTTTTAGTTATTTTTTTCTTTTTGTTTGTTTGTTTTTTGTTTATTTTGATGTTGTTGTTCTTGTTTGTTATTTAATTTCAACCTTTTCCCTACAAATTTTTTTTTCTCAATTTTTCTAGTTTAAATACAATTTCCCATTGCTGCCTTTTTCAATAACTAGAACTTCATTTTTCCTAGTGTTTCTACCCCTATTATTTGGTTTTTTACCCAATTTTATCCTGAAAAGTTTACTATCTGCTTGTTTGGTTTGATTTACAGCATTTTTGTCTTTCCTCTCTACTTGGTGGAGGTGGGGTACGGTGTCTGATCAGGTTAGCAAACAGCTGCTGACCTCAAGGGAACCACCCAACCGAGCACCCCCAGAGGTTGGGGTTTTTTCAAGATGGTGTCAAACTACCCTACTGTACACCTATATTGCTCTGTCTCCCTCTTTATGTGCCGCTCTTCTTTTTGTCAATATTCCTTTTACACACTCTCCCCCTTTCTGTTTTTTCTTTTTGTTCTTTCCTTCTTTCTTTTATCCCTTCTTACTCTTCAACCTTCTCATCCTTCTGGCCCTGTACCAAAAGAACTCATCAAAACCTTAGTCCACAGGCATGCGAACTTAAAGAGCAAGAGGAAGTGAAAGGAAAA
The DNA here is from genome assembly GCF_027406575.1 of Nycticebus coucang. NCBI lineage: Eukaryota > Metazoa > Chordata > Mammalia > Primates > Lorisidae > Nycticebus > Nycticebus coucang. The sequence continues at coordinate 51,045,845 of NC_069782.1, forward strand.
TTAGGGCAAGGAAACAGATAAAAGAAATCACTCATGAGGAAGAAGCAGCAGAAAACTCCAGGCAACATGAAGAACCAGTCCAGAACAACCCCTCCAAGGGACCATGAGGCAGCTACTGCAGAGGATTCCACCTATAAAGAAATGTTAGGAATGACAGAAAGGGAATTTAGAATACACATGATGAAAATAATGAACAAAATGATGGAAACAATGAAGGAAACTGATAATAAAGTGGAAAATAACCAAAAGGAAATCCAAAAACAGAATCAAATAAGAGATGAACGATATGAAGTATATAGAAAGGATATAGCAGAGCTGAAGGAACTGAAGCAATCAATTAGAGAACTTAAAGATGCAATGGAAAGTATCAGCAACAGGTTAGACCATGCAGAGGAAAGAATTTCAGAGGTAGAAGACAAAGTTCTTGAGATAATTCAGACAGTAAAAGAGGCAGAAAAGAAGAGGGAGAAAGCAGAATGTTCACTGTCAGAATTATGGGACTTTATGAAGCGTTCCAACATACAAGTTATAGGAATCCCAGAAGGGGAAAAACAATGCCCCAGAGGAATGGAACCCATACTAGAGAATATTATAAAAGAAAATTTCCCAAATATCACCAAAGATTCTGACACACTGCCTTCAGAGGGCTATCGGACCCCAGGTCGCCTCAACTCTAACCGAGCTTCTCCAAGACACATTGTGATGAACCTGTTCAAAGTCAAGACAAAAGAAAAGATTCTGCAAGCTGCCAGGAGTAAGAGCCAGTTGACCTACAGGGGCAAATCCATCAGAGTGACCGCAGACTTCTCTAATGAAACTTTCCAAGCAAGAAGACAATGGTCATCTACCTTTAATCTACTTAAACAGAACAATTTCCAGCCCAGAATTCTGTACCCTGCTAAGCTAAGCTTTAAAATTGACAGAGAAATCAAATCATTTACGAATATACAAACATTGAGGAAATTCACCACAACAAGACCACCTCTACAGGAAATACTTCAATACTTCAAATACTTGTTCTGCACACTGACCACCACAATAGATCAGCAGCAAAGTAAGAATTCAGAAATTAAAGGACAGAACCTAACCTCCACACTGATGCAAAAGATAAAACTAAGCAATGGACTCTCACAAAATAAGATGAATAGAATACTACCAAACTTATCAATTATCTCAATAAATGTTAACGGCTTGAATTCCCCGCTGAAGACACATAGCTTGGCTGACTGGATTAAAAAACACAAGCCATCCATTTGCTGTCTGCAAGAAACACACCTGGCTTCAAAAGACAAATTAAAACTCCAAGTCAAAGGTTGGAAGACAATTTTTCAGGCAAATGGAATTCAGAAGAAAAGAGGAGTTGCAATCTTATTTTCAGGTACATGTGGATTTAAAGCAACTAAAGTCAAAAAAGACAAAGATGGTCACTTTATATTGGTCAAGGGAAAAATACAAGAAGATGTTTCAATTCTAAATATTTATGCACCCAATTTAAATGCTCCCAGATTCTTGAAACAGACCTTACTCAGTCTGAGCAATATGATACCGATAATACCATAATAACAGGGGACTTTATCACTCCTCTTACAGAGCTGGACAGATCCTCTAAAAAGAAATTAAACAAAGATGTAAGAGATTTAAATGAGACCCTAGAACAACTGTGCTTGATAGACGCATATAGAACACTCCATCCCAAACATAAAGAATATACATTCTTTTCATCACCCCATGGAACAGTCTCCAAAATTGATCATATCCTGGGACACAAAACAATTATCAACAGAATCAAAAGAATTGAAATTTTTTTACCTTGTATCTTCTCAGACCATAAGGCACTAAAGGTGGAACTCAACTCTAACAAAAACGTTCGACCCCACACAAAGGCTTGGAAATTAAACAATCTTCTGTTGAATAACAGATGGGTGTAGGAAGAAATAAAACAGGAAATCATTAACTTCCTTGAGCATAACAACAATGAAGACACAAGCTACCAAAACCTGTGGGATACTGCAAAAGCAGTTTTGAGAGGAAAATTTATCGCTTTAGATGCCTACATTCGTGAAAGAGAAAGAGTGCATCAACAAACTCACATGCCTTGGAAAAAGAAGAACAATCTAAGCCTAAACTAAATAGAAGAAAAGAAACATCCATGGGGTGGTGCCTGAGGCTCAAAGGAGTAGGGCGCTGGCCCCATATGCTAGAGGTGGCAGGTTCAAACCCAGCCCTGGCCAGATACTGCAAAAAAAAAAAAGAAAAGAAAAGAAATATCCAAAATCAAATCAGAGATCAATGGAATTGAAAACAAAAGAATCATTCAGAAAATTAATGAAACAAGGAGTTGGTTTTTCTTCTTTCTTTTTTTTTTTTTTTTTGTAGAGACAGAGTTTCACTTTAAGGCCCTTGGTAGAGTGCCATGGTATCATACAGCTCACAGCAACCTCCAACTCATAGGCTTAAGCGATTCTCTTACCTCAGCCTCCCGAGTAGCTGGGACTACAGGTGCCCGCCACAACGCCCGGCTAAGGAGTTGTTTTTTTGAAAAAATAAGTAAAATACATAAACCATTGGCCAGACTAACAAAAAATAGAAAAGTAAAATCTCTAGTAACCTAAATCAGAAATGATAAAGGGGAATTAACAACTGATCCCACAGAGATTCAAGAGATCATCTCTGAATACTACCAGAAACTCTATGCTCAGAAATTTGACAATGTGAAGGAAATGGATCAATATTTGGAATCATACCCTCTCCCTACACTTAGCCAGGAAGACATAGAGCTCCTGAACAGACCAATTTCAAGCATTGAGATCAAAGAAACAATAAAAAATCTTCCAACCAAAAAATGTCCTGGTCCAGATGGCTTCACTCCAGAATTCTATCAAACCTTCAAGGAAGAGCTTATTCCTGTACTGCAGAAATTATTCCAAAAAATTGAGGAAGAAGGAATCTTCCCCAACACATTCTATGAAGCAAACATCACCCTGATACCAAAACCATAAAAAGACCCAACCAAAAAGGAGAATTTCTGACCAATCTCACTCATGAATATAGATGCAAAAATTTTCAACAAAATCCTAGCCAATAGATTACAGCTTATCATCAAAAAAGTCATACACCATGATCAAGTAGGTTTAATCCCAGGGATGCAAGGCTGGTTTAACATACACAAGTCCATAAACGTTATCCATCATATTAACAGAGGCAAAAATAAAGATCATATGATCCTCTAAATAGATGCAGGAAAAGCACTTGATAAAATCCAGCATCCTTTTCTAATTAGAACACTGAAGAGTATAGGCATAGGTGGCACATTTCTAAAACTGATTGAAGCTATCTATGACAAACCCACAGCTAATATTTTACTAAAAGGAGTAAAACTGAAAGCTTTTCCTCTTAGAACCGGAACAAGACAAGGTTGTCGGTTGTGTTACCTGTACTATTCAACATAGTGCTGGAAGTTTTAGCCAACACAATTAGGCAAGACAAGGAAATAAAGGGAATCCAAATGGGAGCAGAGGAGGTCAAACTCTCCCTCTTTGCTTACGACATGATCCTATACTTAGAGAATCCCAAAGACTCAACCACAAGACTCCTAGAAGTCATCAAAAAATACAGTAACGTTTCAGGATATAAAACCAGTGTCCACAAGTCAATAGCCTTTGTATACGCCAATAACAGTGAAGATCAAAAGCTAATTAAGGACACAACTCCCTTCAACATAGTTTCAAAGAAAATGAAATACCAAGGAATATACCTAACGAAGGAGGTGAAGGACCTCTATAAAGAAAATTATGAAATCCTCAGAAAGGAAATAGCAGAGGATTTTAACAAATGGCAGAAAACACCATGCTCATGGATGGGCAGAATCAACATTGTTAAAATGTCTATACGTCCCAAAGCAATCTACCTATTCAATGCCATTCCTATCAAAATACCAACATCGTACTTTCAAGATTTGGAAAAAATGATTCTGCGTTTTGTATGGAACCAGAAAAAACCCCGTATAGCTAAGGCACTTCTTAGTAATAAAAATAAAGCTGGGGGCATCAGCATACCAGATTCTAGGCTGTACTACAAAGCCATAGTGGTCAAGACAGCTTGGTACTGGCACAAAAATAGAGACATAGACACTTGGAATCAAATAGAAAACCAAGAAATGAAACTAACATCTTACAACCACCTAATTTCGATAAACCAAACAAGAACATACCTTTGGGAAAAGACTCCCTATTCAATAAATGGTGTTGGGAGAACTGGATATCTACATGTAAACGACTGAAACGACCCACAACTTTCTCCACTCACAAAAATTGATTCAAGATGGATAAAGGACTTAAATTTAAGGCATGAAACAATAAAAATCCTCAAAGAAAGCATAGGAAGAACACTGGAAGATATTGGCCTGGGGAAAGACTTCATGAAGAAGACTGCCATGGCAATTGCAACAACAACAAAAATAAACAAATGGGACTTCATTAAACTGAAAAGCTTCTGTACAGCTAAGGAGACAACAACCAAAGCAAAGAGACAACCTACACAATGAGAAAGGATATTTGCATATTTTGAATCAGACAAAAGCTTGATAACTAGGATCCATAGAGAACTCAAATTAATCCACATGAAAAAAGCCAACAATCCCATATATTAATGGGCAAGAGACATGAATAGAACCTTCTCTAAAGAAGACAGATAGGAGATGGATTAAAAATGGCGGCCAAGTAACAGCTTCCCTGCAACTGGGAACAGCAAGTCTGGGGAGACAAGACTCCAGGCATCTCTGGCTGGTGGGATCTGCCTATAATCATCCCTTTGAGGATACAGGGAGCCAGCAAGGGACTTTTGGACCCCAAAAGGAGGACAAAAACAGTGGAAAACTGGCAAGTGGTTGCGTGTGTTCAATCGACCTAATCACGCCAGCAACTGTAAGTACAAGCAGCAGTGAGACTGCAAACTGGAAAGGCCTTACCTGTGAACTGTTTCACTGTTCTTGGACTTGACACTCAGTTGAACTGCCTTGGGGAGAGCTTGAGCAGGAGTGTGGAGAAATTTGGGCATTGTCTGGGGCCCCAGACTGTGCCACTGAGCTGGGTGCAGGAAGCCATTGTGAAAGAACTGCCCCGGCAAGCTCCACCCTCAGGGTCTCAGAGCAAGGATTGGGTGGGTCAAAGTAACCTACTGACTGAGCAGCCTAAAGGTGGGGACTGAGCTGCCTTACAGCCTTAATCCTTAGGGGCAGAGTGAGACAGTTTTGGCACACTGGAGCCTTGGGCTATTGCCCTGGGTAGAGTGCTGTGACGTCACAGCTCATAGCAACCTCAAACTCCTGGGCTTGGCGCCACCCAGACCTCCATAAGAGCTGTGTAGCGACCCCCAACCGGTGACCCGCACCCACTGGGCCTCCACATTCCCTGACCAGGAACTGCGGGAGCCGCAACCCTGAGTCCTCCCTCTTGTGTCCTCCCAGCTTCCACACCAGCCCATTCATCTGGACAGGGTCTCTGCTACCTGCGTGCCCTTTGGAGCCGTCCCTGCCTCTGCGCAGAGCCCTTCTCCTGGCCAGAGACTGCTGGAGCCTTGGGCTCTCTGTGCCAAAGTCACTGGGCGCCTGGCACTCCCAGAACCATGCGTACCACCCTCAGCCCTGTTGCTGGATCCAGGTGTGTCACACTCCAGAGCGGCTTCCACAACCAGAACTCCCTGGCTGGGGCAGCCCCAGAGGAACTACACAGGGTCACTCCCTACAAAGATCCAGCAACAATAGAGTGATCCCGCTGGGGTCTAATCTTACAGAGACAACTCCCCAACTCTGAGGACAGCCAGAGGCAACAGTGAAAAACAATCATGAGGCGAAATCAACAGAAAAACTCTGGCAATATGAATAATCAGAGTAGATCAACTCCCCCAAGGATCAATGGGGCAGAAACAGCACAAGACCACATGCACAAACAAATAGCTGAGATGTCAGAAATTGAATTCAGGATCTGGATAGCAAATAAGATCGAATTAGAATTCCAAAAGTTATCTCAAGAATTCAACGAATTCAAAGCCCAAATGACCAAAGATTTCGACACATTGAGACAAAAAGTTGCATCCCTCAAAGATCTGAGAAACACAGTAGAATCCCTCAGTAACAGAATGGAGCAAGCAGAAGAAAGGATTTCTAACACTGAAGACAAAGCTTTCGAATGCTCCCAAACCCTCAAAGAAGAAGAGAAATGGAGAGCAAAAACAGACCACTCTCTCAGAGAGCTATCGGATAATTTGAAGATATTCGTCTTATAGGGATCCCCAAAAGTGATGAAGTGGCTTCACAAGGCACAGAGTCTCTTCTCCATGAAATTATGAAGGAGAACTTTCCAGACATGCCAAGAGATTCCGAAATTCAGATAGCAGATAGTTTCAGAACTCCAGCACGACTCAACCCAAATAAGACATCCCCCAGACACATCATAATCAATTTCACTAAAGTTAATATGAAGGAGAAAATTCTGAAAGCGGCCAGACGAAAGAAAACCATTACCTACAAGGGGAAGAATATCAGAATAACTGCAGATCTCTCTGCTGAAACCTTTCAAGCTAGAAGAGGATGGTCATTGACTTTTAATCTCCTAAAACAGAATAACTTTCAACCCAGGATCCTGTACCAAGCTAAACTGAGCTTCATTTATGACGGAGAAATTAAATACTTCAACAACATTCACATGTTGAAGAAATTTGCCACAACTAAACCAGCTCTCCAGGACATTCTTAGACCTATCCTCCATAAAGACCAGCGTAATTCTCCACCACAAAAGTAAACCCAACCAAAAAATTTTTGATCAAATTCCAACTTCCACAGTTGCAAAAGGATTAAAAATGTCCATCGGTCTCTCGAAAGGCTTATCAATACTCTCAATTAATGTGAATGGTTTAAATTGTCCTCTAAAGAGGCATAGGTTGGCTGACTGGATACAAAAACTCAAGCCAGATATCTGCTGCATCCAAGAATCGCATCTTACATTAAAAGACAGATATAGACTCAAGGTGAAGGGATGGTCATCTATATTCCAGGCAAATGGAAAGCAGAAGAAAGCAGGCGTTGCAATCCTGTTCGCAGACACAATAGGCTTTAAACCAACCAAAATAATTAAGGATAAGGATGGACACTTCATATTGTTAAAGGTAATACTCAATATTATGACATCTCAATTATTAATATTTATGCACCCAACCACAACGCACCTCAATTTATGAGAGAAACTCTAAGAGACATGAGCAACTCAATTTCCTCCACTTCCATAGTAGTTGGAGATTTTAACACCCCTTTAGCAGTCCTGGATAGATCTTCCAAAAAGAAGCTAACCAAAGAAATTTTAGATTTAAACTCATCCATTCAACATCTGGACTTAACAGACATCTACAGAACATTTCATCCCAACAAAACTGAATACACATTCTTCTCATCAGCCCACAGAACATACTCCAAAATCAATCACATCTTAGGCCACAAATCTAACCTCAGCAAATTTAAAAAAATAGAAATTATTCCTTGCATCTTCTCAGACCATCATGGAATAAAAGTTGAACTAAATAACAACAGGAACCTGCATACCCATACAAAAACATGGAAGCTAAACAACCTTATGCTGAAGGATACATGGGTTATAGACGAGATTAAGAAGGAAATCACCATATTTTTGGAACAAACAACAATCAAGACATGAATTACCAGAACCTCTGGGATACTGCAAAGGCAGTCCTAAGAGGGAAATTTATAGCACTGCAAGCCTTCCTCAAGAAAACAGAAAGACCCCTTTGCTTCCGCTGCGGGGCCAGAAGTAGAAGCAGCGGTGGCGGTGGCCCAAAGCAGAGGGAAGGAGGGAGGCAGGGAGCCCAGAGCCGGAGCCGGAGTCGCAGTGGTGGAGGCCCCTGTGCGGCTCGGAGGGGGCGGTGGCCCCATCTCTGACCCGCGCCAGGGGGTGGGCCATGGCGGAGATCAGCGACCTGGACAGGCAGATTGAGCAGCTGTGGCGCTGCGAGCTCATTAAGGAGAGTGAAATCAAGGCCCTGTGTGCTAAGGCCAGAGAGATCTTGGTAGAGGAGAGCAACGTGCAGAGGGTGGACTCGCCAGTCATAGTATGTGGTGACATCCACAGACAATTCTATGACCTCAAGGAGCTGTTCAGAACCGTGGCTTCTACAGCGTTGAAACGTTCCTTCTGCTGTTGGCACTTAAGGTTCGCTATCCTGACCGCATCATCCTGATCCGGGGTAACCATGAGAGCCGCCAGATCACCCAGGTCTACGGCTTCTATGATGAGTGCCTGTGCAAATATGGCTCAGTGACTGTGTGGCGCTATTGCACTGAGATCTTTGACTACCTCAGCCTGTCAGCCATCATTGATGGCAAGATCTTCTGTGTACATGGGGGCCTTTCCCCCTCCATTCAGACCTTGGACCAGATCCGGACTATTGACCGAAAGCAAGAGGTGCCTCATGACGGGCCCATGTGCGACCTTCTCTGGTCCGACCCTGAAGACACAACAGGCTGGGGTGTGAGCCCCCGTTGGGCTGGATATCTATTTGGCAGTGATGTGGTGGCCCAGTTCAATGTAGCCAACGACATTGACATGATCTGTCGGGCCCATCAACTGCTAATGGAAGGTTACAAGTGGCACTTCAAAGAGACCGTGCTCACTGTGTGGTCGGCACTCAACTACTGCTACCGTTGTGGAAATGTGGCAGCCATCTTGGAGCTGGATGAGCATCTCCAGAAAGATTTCATCATCTCGGAGGCTGCTCCCCAAGAAACATGGGGCATCCCCTCCAAGAAACCCGTGGCTGACTACTTCCTGTGATCCCCTCTATCCCTACCCCCTCCAGCCCTTCTGTCCCTCGGACCACTGTGACTCTGCCCTCTTCCTCAGACGGAGGCTGGGTGAGGGGCTGTCCCTGGCTCTGCTCTGCCCCCCAGAGGGCACTTCAAGGGTGAGGACTTACTCTGGAGAGGCTTGGGGCCTTAGCTCCATCCTCCTCTCCTTTCTCCCCACTTGAACCATGAAGTTTCCAATAATTTGTTTTTCTTTTTTTCCTTCTGTTTTTTTCTTTTTTTTTTTTTTTGGTCTGTTTTTAGATAAAAATTTTGAGAAAAAATGAAAAAAAATTCTAATAAAAGAAGAAAATGGTCAAAAAAAAAGAAAACGGAAAGAGAGGAAGTCATTAATGGAACATTGCAAACAACTGGAGAAAGAAGAACACTTCAACCCCAAATGCAGCAGAAGAAAAGAAATTACCAAAATCAGAGCAGAATTAAATGAAATTGAAAACAAAAGAATTATACAACAGATCAATAAATCCAAAAGCTGGTTTTTTGAAAAGATCAATAAAATAGATAAACCTTTGGCCAACCTAACCAGGAAAAAAAGAGTAAAATCTCTAATTTCATCAATTAGAAATGGTAGAGATGAAATAACAACAGACCCCTCAGAAATTCAAAAAACCCTTAATGAATACTACAAGAAACTCTACTCTCACAAATATGAAAATCTGAAAGAAATCGACCAATACCTGGAAGCACGCCACCTACCAAGACTTAGCCAGAACGAAGTGGAAATGTTGAACAGGCCTATATCAAGTTCTGAAATAGCATCAACTATACAAAATCTCCCTAAAAAGAAAAGCCCAGGACCAGATGGCTTTACGTCAGAATTCTACCAAACCTTTAAAGAAGAACTAGTACCTATATTACTAAACCTCTTTAAAATATAGAAAAAGAAGGAATATTACCAAGCACATCCTACGAAGCAAACATCACCTTGATCCCCAAACCAGGGAAAGACCCAACAAGAAAAGAAAATTGTAGACCAATATCACTAATGAAAATTGATGATAAAATACTCAATAAGATCCTAACAAACAGAATCCAACAACACATCAAAAGAATTATACAGCATGACCAAGTTGGATTTATCCCAGGGTCTCAAGGCTGGTTCAATATATGTAAATCTATAAATGTAATTCAACACATAAACAAACTTAAAACTAAAGACCATATGATTCTTTCAATTGATGCAGAAAAAGCTTTTGATAATATCCAGCATCCCTTCATGATCAGAGCACTTAAGAAAATTGGAATAGAAGGGACATTTCTTAAACTAATAGAGGCCATCTACAGCAAACCCACAGCCAATATCGTATTGAATGGAGTTAAATTGAAATCATTTCCACTTAGATCAGGAACCAGGCAAGGTTGCCCATTGTCTCCATTGCTCTTTAACATTGTAATGGAAGTTTTAGCCATTGCAATTAGGGAAGAAAAGGGGATCAAGGGTATCCACATAGGGTCAGAAGAGATCAAACTTTCACTCTTCGCAGATGATATGATCGTATATCTGGAAAACACTAGGGATTCTACTACAAAACTTTTAGAAGTGATAAAAGAATATAGCAATGTCTCAGGCTACAAAATCAACACCCATAAATCTGTAGCCTTTATATATACCAACAATAACCAAGCCGAACAAACAGTCAAGGACTCTATTCCTTTCACAGTAGTGCCAAAGAAGATGAAATATTTGGGAGCATACCTGACAAAGGACGTGAAAGATCTCTACAAAGAGAACTATGAAACTCTAAGAAAAGAAATAGCTGAAGATGTTAACAGATGGAAAAACATACCATGCTCATGGCTGGGAAGAATCAACATTGTTAAAATTTCTATACTGCCCAAAGCAATATACAATTTTAATGCAATTCCTATTAAAGCTCCATTGTCATACTTTAAAGATCTTGAAAAAATAATACTTCGTTTTATATGGAATCAGAAAAAACCTCGAATAGCCAAAACATTACTGAGCAATAAAAACAAAGCAGGTCAGCGGGTAGGGTGCCGGTCCCATATGCTGGAGGTGGTGGGTTCAAACCCAGCCCTGGCCAAATTAAAAAAAAAAAAAAAAAACAAAGCAGGAGAGGGCGGCGCCTGTGGCTCAGTGAGTAGGGCGCCGGCCCCATATGCCGAGGGTGGCGGGTTCAAACCCAGCCCTGGCCAAACTGCAACCAAAAAATAGCCGGGCGTTGTGGCGGGCGCCTGTAGTCCCAGCTGCTCGGGAGGCTGGGGCAAGAGAATCGCGTAAGCCCAGGAGTTAGAGTTTGCTGTGAGCCGTGTGAGGCCACGGCACTCTACCGGAGGGCGGTACAGTGAGACTCTGTCTCTACAAAAAAAAACAGCCGGGCATTGTGGCAGGCGCCTGTAGTCCCAGCTACTTGGGAGGCTGAGGCAAGAGAATCACTTAAGCCCATGAGTTGGAGGTTGCTGTGAGCTGTGTGAGGCCATGGCACTCTACCGAGGGCCATAAAGTGAGACTCTGTCTCTACAAAAAAAAAAAAACAAAAAAAAACAAAGCGGGAGGACTCACATTACCATACCTGAGACTGTACTATAAATCCATAGTGATCCAAACAGCATGGTACTGGCACAAGCAGAGAAGTAGATGTCTGGAACAGAATAGAGAACCAAGAGATGGATCCAGCTATTTACCGTTATTTGATCTTTGACAAGCCAATTAAAAACATGCAGTGGGGGCGCGGCACCTGTGGCTCAGTCGGTAAGGCGCCGGCCCCATATACCAAGGGTGATGGGTTCAAACCCGGCCCCGGCCAAACTGCAACCAAAAAATAGCTGGGCATTGTGGCAGGAGCCTGTAGTCCCAGCTACTCGGGAGGCTGAGGCAAGAGAATCGCTTAAGCCCAGGAGTTGGAGGTTGCTGTGAGCTGTGTGAGGCCACAACACTCTACCGAGGGCTATAAAGTGACACTCTGTCTCTACAAAAAAAAAAAAAAAAAACATTCAGTGGGGAAAAGATTCCCTATTTAACAAATGGTGCTGGGTAAACTGGCTGGCAACCTGTAGAAGATTGAAACTGGACCCACACCTTTCACCATTAACTAAGATAGACTCTCACTGGAAAAAAGATTTAAATGTAAGACATGAAACTATAAAAATACTTGAAGAAAGTGCAGGGAAATCTCTTGAAGGAATTGGCCTGGGTGAATATTTTATGAGGAGGACCCCAGGCAATTGAAGCAGTATCAAAAATACATTACTGGGACCTGATCAAACTAAAAAGCTTCTGCACAGCAAAGAACATAGTAAGTAAAGCAAGCAGACAGCCCTCAGAATGGAGAAAATATTTGCAGGTTATACCTCCAATAAAGGTCTAATAACCAGAATCCTCAGAGAACTCAAACGTATTAACAAGAAAAGAACATGTGACCCAATCTCAGGGTGGGCAAGGGACTTGAAGAGAAACTTCTCTAAAGAAGACCAACGCACAATCTACAAACACATGAAAAAAATCTCATCATCCTTAATCATCAGAGAAATGCAAATCAAAACTACTTTGAGATATCACCTAACCCCAGTAAGAGTAGCCCACATAACAAAATCCCCAAACCAGAGATGTTGGCGTGGATGTGGAGGAAAGGGCACACTTCTACACTGCTGGTGAGAATGCCCACTAATACATTTCTTCTGGAAGGATGTTTGGAGAATACTTAGAGACCTAAAAATAGACCTGCCATTGGATCCTATAATTCCTTTACTAGGTTTATACCCGAAGACCAAAAGTCACAATATAACAAAGACATCTGTACCAGAATGTTTATTGCAGCCCAATTCATAATTGCTAAGTCATGGAAGAAGCCCAAGTGCCCATCGTCCCACGAATGGACTAGCAAATTGTGGTACATGTATACCATGGAATATTATGCAGCCTTAAAGAAAGATGGAGACTTTACCTCTTTCATGTTTACATGGATGGAGCTGGAACATATTCTTCTTAGCAAAGTATCTCAGGAATGGAAGAAAAAGTACCCAATGTACTCAGCCCTACTATGAAGCTAAATTATAGCTTTCACATGAAGACTATAACTCAACTATGGCACAAGACTATGGGGAAAGGGCCAAGGAAGGGGAAGGGAGGGGGGAGGTTTTGGTGGAGGGAGGGTAATGGGTGGGGCCACATCTATGTTGCATCTTAGAATGGGTACAGGTGATTGCACTAATGTACACAGGTATGATTTAACAATAAAAAAAAATGCAAGGAGGGTGGCGCCTGTGGCTCAGTCCATAGGGTGCTGGCCCCATATACTGAGGGTGGCGGGTTCAAACCCAGCCCCGGCCAAACTGCAACCAAAAAAATAGCTGGGCGTTGTGGCGGGCGCCTGTAGTCCCAGCTACTCGGGCGGCTGAGGCAAGATAATTGCTTAAGCCTAGGAGTTGGAGGTTGCTGTGAGCTGTGAGAGGCCATGGCACTCTACCGAGGGCCATAAAGTGAGACTCTGTCTCTACAAAAAAAAAAAAAAAATGCAAGGGGGAAAAAAAAAAGAAGACAGATGAATGGCTAACAAACATATGAAAAAATGTTCATCATCCCTATATATTAGAGAAATGCGAATCAAAACCACCCTGAGATACCATTTAACCCCAGTGAGAATGGCCCACATCATAAAATCTCAAAACTGCAGATGCTGGCGTGGATGTGGAGAGAAGGGAACACTTTTACACTGCTGGTGGGACTGCAAACTAGTACAACCTTTCTGGAAGGAAGTATGGAGAAACCTCAAAGCACTCAAGCTAGACCTCCCATTTGATCAGGCAATCCCATTATTGGGCATCTATCCAGAAGGAAAAAAAATCCTTTTATCATAAGGACACTTGTACTAAATTGTTTATTGCAGCTCAATTTACAATCGCCAAAATGTGGAAACAGCCTAAATGCCCACCAATCCAGGAATGGATTAACAAGCTGTGGTATAGGTATACCATGGAATACTATTCAGCTATTGAAAAAAATGGAGACTTTACATCCTTCGTATTAACCTGGATGGACGTGGAAGACATTATTCTTAGTAAAGCATCACAAGAATGGAGAAGGATGAATCCTATGTACTCAATTTTGATATGAGGACAATTAATGACAATTAAGGTTATGGGGAGGGAGGAAAAGCAGAGAAAACTAGATGTCAGAAGTTATACAGAAACTAGAAATTCTAAAGAGATTTGTTCACTTAAACTAGGCCTGAATGATTACACTTTTTCATCTTCTTGAGAAATACATCAGTGTAGGGAATGGGAAAGTCTCTTAACAAAAAAATTGCTTTGCCCTGGTGAAATAATTTGATTAAGAATTCTTTGTGTTGTTGTTGTTGTTGCAGTTTGGCCAGGGCTGGGTTCGAACCCACCACCCTCAGTATATGGGGCCAGCACCCTACTCACTGAGCCACAGGCACCACCCTGATTGAGATTTCTTATGAGAGACTTGTGTCATTGGGATGGACAACTTTTGGATAGCTGTGGTCTAATGGGAAGTTCATAGGTAGAGGTGTTTATGGAGAATTTTAACATTCAATGCCACTTGTTAGAGTGTTTTGTCTTATAGCTACACATCCCTACTTAGTAAAAGTCTCAGTCAAAATCTTACCATTTTTGTACTGCTTTCTTTTTTTTTGCAGTTTTTGGCCCGGGCTGGGTTTGAACCCACCATCTCTGGCATATGGGGCCGGTGCCCTACCCCTTTGAGCCACAGGTGCTGCCCTGTACACCTTTCTAAGTACTTCCTAGCATGTATCATTGAGTATTATTTTTATGTATTTATTCATCAGTTCTAAGCCTGTGAACTCGACACTAGTAGAGATCTGCCTATCTAGTTCACCTTTGCATCCCATGTCTATAATACTGACTAGAACACAGTAGCTGCAAAATAAAGGACCAAAGTATAGATCTCTTAACCCTTCATTTACAATATATATATATATATATATTTTTTTTTTTTTTTTTTTGCCTTTGTATAAACTTCTTTTTCCTTGAGCCTCCAAGTGTCCCTGTCCCCGGTCTATGTGTCAGCCCTCTCTGGGTTTCTCTCCATCCTCCTCCCCACTGCATGCTCCCCCACACTTTAAACACCATATTGAGAATCTAAACTCTTTTTTATTACTGCCCTTGATTGTTTTGTATCTTTGAATTTCCACTGCAAACTCACAAACATCAAGCTTCAAGTGAACCTCTGAGCCACCTGGAGTTTGTGTATCAATACAAATCCGCAGTCATCAATTTCATTCTCAGGACTGCCAGTGAGTTCCTTTAGTCTTCTGTCTTCAGCTTCCTGGTCTTATCACTTTTCAATGTTACACACCTTCCTCAGGCTGCTTCAGATCCAAATTGGAGTCATCCATAACAGCCTCTTACTATCTTCCAGTGTCTGTGGGTCTGTGGTGGTCATTCAGCATTTATGGGTTTGTAGTAGTCTTTCAGCGTCTGTGGGCCTGCGGTGGTCTTTCAGCATCTGTGGGCCTGCGGTGTTCTTCCAGTGTCTATGGATCTGTGGTGCTCTTTTGGCATTTATGAGCCTGTGGTGGTCTTTCAGTGTCTGTGGACCTGCAGTGGTCTTCCAGTGTCTGTGGGTCTGTGGTGATCTTCCAGTGTTTGTGGGTCTGCGGAGATCTTCTAGTGTCTGTGGGTCTGTGGTGGTCTTCTAGTGTCTGTGGGTCTGTGGTGGTCTTCCAGCGTCTGTGGGTCTGTGGTGGTCTTCCAGCGTCTGTAGGTCTGTGGAGATCTTCTAATGTCTGTGGGTCTGTGGTGATCTTCCAGTGTTTGTGGGTCTGCGGAGATCTTCTAGTGTCTGTGGGTCTGTGGTGGTCTTTTGGCATTTGGTCTTCCAGTATCTGCGGGTCTGTGATGGTCTTTCAGTATTTGTGGATCTGTGATGGTCTTCCAGTGTCTGCAGGTTTGTGATGGTCTTTTGGTGTTTGGTCTTCCAGTGTCTGTGGGTCTGTGATGGTCTTTCGGCGTTTGTGGATCTGTGGTGGTCTTCTAGTGTCTGTCGGTCTGTGGTGATCTTCTGGCGTCTATGGGTATGTGATGATCTTTCAGTGTCTGTGAGTCTGTGGTGGTCTTCCAGTGTTTGTGGGTCTGTGATGGTCTTCCAGTGTCTATGAGTCTGTGATTTTTTTTCAGCGTTTGTGGGTCTGTGACCGTCTCTCCCCTCTTTTGTTCTTAAAATGTGTTCTAATGTATTCTCTCTCTCTCTCTTTTTTTTTTTTTTTTGTTCAACCTGGCAACCTAGTTAGAGATTTACCAATATTACTTATTTATTTTTCTAAGAGTCCATTTTGGTTTCATTAATTTTCTCCATTATTTTCTTTCTGTTTTTTTGTTTGTTTGAGACAGAGTCTCACTCTGTAACTCTGGGTAGAATGCTGTGGCATCATAGCTCACAGGAAGCTCAAACTCTTGGGCTCAAGTGATCCTCTTGCCTCAGCCTCCCTAGTAGCTGGGACTACGGGCGCCCACCACAACACCCTACTAGTTTTTGTATTTTTACTAGATATGGGTCTCACTTTTGCTCAGCCTGGCTCAAACTCCTGAGCTCAGGTAATCCACCTGCCTTGGCCTCTCAGAGTGCTGGGATTACAGGCATGAGCCACTACACCTGGCCTCCATTATTTTTCAATTCTTAATTTCATTGATTTCTGCTCTTAATTATTTCCTACCTTCTGCTTGCTTTGGGTTTGATTTGCTCTCCATTCTCCAGTTCCTTGAAGTGGAAGTGTAGATTACGGATATGAGATCTTTATTATTGATTAGTATTATAAATATTAAATTACTTGTAATACTTATCATAGTCCTCTAAGCACTGTGTTGGTACATCCATACAGTTGACATGACGTATTTTCATTTGCATTCAGTTAAAAATATATGTGCATTTAATTTCCCTTGAGACTTCGACTTTGACCTGTGGGTTATTATGGAAAGAAGAATAATGCCTGACCAGAAGAGGGCTATGTCCTAATTCCTGGAACCTGTGAATATGTTAGGTTACATGGCAAAGGGAATTAGAATTGCAGAAGGAATTAAAATGCTAATCATCAGACCCTAAAATAGTGAGGTTATCCTGGGTTATGCAGGTGTGCCCAGTGTAAGCACAAGATCCTTCAAAGTAGAAATGAGATAGGATCTGTGATGACAAGATCAAGGTCAGAGTGACACAGTTTGCTGTGCCTGTTACCGCAGCACAAACCCACAGAGACAAGGAGTGCGCATACTATAATACAAGCTCATGACACAGTGAACTTCTCAGAGACCGTTTCTTGTTTATCTTTATATATCCGTTGCCTACCACTGTGCCAAGCACATCGTATGCATTAAAAAATATTTTGTTGGGCGGCGCCTATGGCTCAGTCGGTAAGGCGCCGGCCCCATATACCGAGGGTGGCGGGTTCAAACCCGGCCCCGGCCAAACTGCAACCAAAAAATAGCCGGGCGTTGTGGCGGGTGCCTGTGGTCCCAGCTACTTGGGAGGCTGAGACAAGAGAATCACTTAAGCCCAGGAGTTGGAGGTTGCTGTGAGCTGTGTGATGCCATGGCACTCTACCGAGGGCCATAAAGTGAGACTCTGTCTCTACAAAAAAAAAAAATATTGTGTTAAATCAATGAATAATTGAAAACTATTTACTAATAATAAGTATATTATTTGTTGTCACTTCTACAGGGGCACCAAACAAAAAAGCCTCTCCAGGCACCAATTTTATGAGCTATATTATTTATTGTGATTCAGTAAGAGGAAGGTAAAGCTTGGCTGAAACTCAACCATTCTCTTTCCCAGTAAGACCCGTTAGGATGCTCTGTAGTAAAAAGGAAAATTAACAAATTTATCTTCTTTACGGCCTTATAATAATATCCCCAAGTGTGATTTTCATTAGAAAAACCACTGCCAGCAAACTATGGGCTCGACAGTATCAACAGCATCTTTACTGCCTTAAACCTCATGTGCTTTCTTCACATTCAGAAGCAAAGAAACTTTCATCAACAATTCTCAGACACCGTAAGTTCAAGAATGTAAGGGACTGCTACAAAGAATCAGTTTGGTCATTAAGTCAAAGTGAGACTTGCAAAAGTCAGGAAGGAATGACTACTCTGGGACGCTTTTCCTCCACCTTGAAAATCAAGAGAAAATGAAAGAACTGGACAATGGGCAGCACAGGATTGAGATCTCTGGGTAAATGGAGACCATCTAGGTGAAGCCATGACTGCCGCGCCTTTCTATCTGGGGACAATTTCCAGATAGAGGATAGTGATTTAACATTCATGGATTCCGAGGCAGCTAAAATTCGTGGGACAGCAAATAAAAGAGAAAGTAGCTAGAAAAGAACTTCAGAAATCTGGGTAGGGATCCCTCCCTTGAATCTTTGAGACTGAATTTCAATCTACATGTGAGAAGGATGAAACTCCACAAGGCTGGGCAAAGAACAAAGGCTGGGGAAGGATCGTTTACAGAGGAGCCATGATGTGGAAGATTTCTAGTGGTCGCAGACCCTGAGGATCACTTTAGTTCTCATCAGACAGAGTGGAGGGACAACACTGAACACATAAGTGAGCCATTCAGTAGAGATCTCATTCAAGGGTGGAGGACGTAAAGTCTTAAAAAGCCATATGTGGCCTTCTAGGCCCTTAAGTGTGGTCTTTTTACTGAATCTAATTTTTATTTATTTTTTTTGTTGTTGTTGTTGCAGTTTGGCTGGGGCCGGGTTTGAACCCACCACCCTCAGTATATGGGGCCAGTGCCCTACCCACTGGAGCCACAGGCGCCACCCTGAATTTAATTTTTGTAGAATGAATCCTCTAGGCTAGTGGTGGCTCACCCCTATAATCCCAGCAGTCTGGGAGGCTGAGGCAGGAGGATCACTGGAGCTCAAAAGTGAGAGACCAGCCTGAGCAAGAGCGAGACACCATGTCTTCTATGAATAGAAAAATAAGCAGGGCCTGGTGGTAGGCAACTGTAGTACCAGCTACTTGGAAGGCTGACACAAGAGGATTGCGTGAGCCCACGAGTTTGAGATTGCTGTGAGTTGCCAATGGTTCCCTAAGGCCAAAATGTCAGGGGCTGGTTCATATTCCAGTGGCAGTTTCCTGTTGCCACAGACTCCAGTCAGCGTGCATGGAGGTTGTGAACAACTGCAATTTTATCAGGCTAGCAGACTCCAATGGTTTTAAAGACAGCGCTTGGGACACGGCTTGATGAACAGCTCCCAAGACCTTCTGCAAAGGTACCCCCCCACACACCCTCAAGGTACCCCCCACACACACACCCGCCCTGTTCAAGTTCAGCAGCTTTGCTGGTCACCTTGCCTAAGAGGACCTAAAAACACTCAGGTGGGAATGAAGCCAGGGTTAAAAATTTTTGCTTGGGGTGGCGCCTGTGGCTCAGTCGGTAGGGCGCCTGCCCCATATACCGAGGGTGGCGGGTTCAAGCCCGGCCCCTGCCGAACTGCAACCAAAAAAATAGCCGGGCGTTGTGGCAGACGCCTGTAGTCCCAGCTACTCGGGAGGCTGAGGCAAGAGAATCGCTTAAGCCCAGGAGCTGGAGGTTGCTGTGAGCTGTGTGAGGCCATGGCACTCTACCGAGGGCCATAAGGTGAGACTCTGTCTCTACAAAAAAAAAAAAAAAAAAATTTTTGCTTGACTCTATCTGGTATATTCCTTTTTTATTTTCTTTTTTGCTTTGGTTTTTGGCTTCCTGCTGAAGTGGTCTTGGCATTCAGCCTGCAACGTAGTCCATTGTTAGTCTTCATTTCTGGAAGGTTTTCTTTTTCTTTTTGAGATAGAGTCTCACTCTGTCACGGGCTAGAGTGCAGTAGTGTGAATATAGCTCACTGCAGTCATGAACTCCAGGGCTCAAGTGATCCTTCCACCTCAGCCTCTGGAGTAGCTGGAACTACAGGCATGTGCCACCCTGCCTAGCTAATTCTTTCTTTTTGTTTTTTGTAGAAAAGGGGCTTCACTGTGTTTCCCAGGCTGGTCTTGAAATCCTGGCCTCAAGCAATCTGTTTACCTGTTTTGGCCTCCCAGGGTGCTGTGATTATAGGCGATTGACTAAACTGTTACGTTGTTACAGGGTGGGCTGTAACATTTTCATTGTTAATAATTTTTTTTTTTTTTAGTCTCACTCTGTGCTCTGAGTAGAGTGTTGTGGAGTCATAGCTCACAGTAACCTCAAACTCTTGGACTCAAGGGATCCTCTTGCCTCAGCCTCCCAAGTAGCTGGGACTATAGGCACCGGCCATAACGCCCAGCTAGTTTTTCTATTTTTAGTAGAGACAGGGTCTCGCTCTTGCTCAGGCTGGTCTCCAACTCCTGTGTACAAGCAATCCACCCAACTGGGCCTCCCAAAGTGCCAACATTACAGGTGTGAGCCACTATACTTGGCCTAAGAAGTATTTGTTACAGGGTGGGTAGTAACATACGCATCTGTAATAAATTTTGGATTAATTCAATAACGTCTTCCTCTCCACTGAGTGTGCAGTATTGCTTTTGCTGAATAACCTATTGGCGCTTAAGCAGCTTAAGCAGCAGGCAGAAGTGGGTATGTCCCACTGGTGATAAAACCCACAAGCAAATAATCACCATGGGTCATCATGTTCTTCCCAAACCTATCAATAGCATCAGTTTAATCTTTCTTCCTTTTAACTTGACCAAAGTATAGGGCTACTGGCCTCCAGTGGCCTCCTGGGGACCTGGACCCCATCCCTCGTTGCATCATCTTTTGGGGGAGGGGGGCAGCAAAATGTTGTCTTCCCTGATAAACTATCTGAGCTTGCCAAGATAATATGTCCTTTCCTGTGTCTTATCTGATCTGTCCCTTGGGTCCAAGTCTCCCTTCCTGTGCAGATCCATGTTGCCCATGTTGGTTCTCCTCAGATGCCTCAGGAACCATCTAGGGATTTCTTTCTTGTTCCCTTAGGTTCAGGGTCCATCTGCGTACTCACTTCCCAAACTCTCTGGCCCCAAGAGTGAATGATCATAGAAGTGCCCAACAACCAAGGGATCTAATGCCGTTTCCACATCCCTTTCTTTCTGCCTTGGCCCCTGCAGCCATCTCACTCACATCCGCAGAAGAGGGGGCAAGGGTTGTGTGACATACAGACAATAATCACCTGTCCTTCCCCAGAAATCATCCAGGTGCAGCTCTTGACTCCAGCCCCGGCTGAGCCCTGCACACTCTTGCTTTTCCAGTAAGCCAGGTCAGACTGGATTCTGATCACTGGGCCAATTTTGTGAAGCAGGTTCATGAATAATCAGCTTCAAAGGGAGCCTTCCACTGTGCGGAGGACAGCAAAGGTCATCCCTTTGTCAACTCCCAGGAATAAGAGTCTGAAGACTTCTGCTCACAGCATTCCGGCCTACAGTGCTACCCATACCCAAGTCCATGAGACAGAAGACATTTACCCACAGCAAGTTACAAGGAGGCAGATATGTGGCTTACAGGCAGGTGGCAAGTGGCAAAAGAAACCTAGGATCCATCGTGAACTTGTCCCCCAAAGCTCAGGAGAGCTACCTGGGGTGACAGACTCTTCTCTACACGTGCTCCATGTGCAGATGAGGGAGCATGAAATGCAGTCAGATTGGGGCATAATAACTCCCTGGGCACAGTTCTGAAGGACAGCCTGCTTCCAGGTTGAGAGGAACAAAGTCCAGGCTGTCCTGGCCATTTCTTCCTTAACTCAAGATTCTGTATTTCCTAAGAGGGAAAGGAACAAGGCCCTGGGCTGTTTTGGGCAGGTTCTCCCTATCTCAGGATATCACATTCCCACCACATTCTACAGTTATCCTGAGAATGACAGGCAAGGAGAAGGGGGACAGAAACTGAGTGGGCCAACCTACCCAGGGTCCATAGAACATCTACCCATGGCCCCTTCGTGGCGATCCAGGCTGTCCTATCGGGCATCCCCAGACCTGCTCCGGCTTCTATCTATTACTCAGTTCCAAATCCACTTCCACATTTTTTAGATATTTGTAGAATAGCACCCCACTTCTGGTACAAAATCTCTTATTTTGCTGAGGCTACTATAAGAAAATACTGCTGACTGGGTCATCTGAGCAACATAAATTGATTTCTCAGAGTTCTGGAAGTTGGAAAGTCCAACATCAAAGAGCCCACTGATTCAGGTCGGGGGAAGGACTTTCTTCCTGGCTTTTATTAACAGGACGCATTCTCGCTGGCCCCTCACATGGCAGAGAAAGGAAGGCCTCTGGTGTCTTTTCTGGTTCTTGAAAGTCATCAACTTGGCTGGATTAGGGCCCCACTCTACTGGCTCTGTCTCCAAATACAATTATACTGGGGTGTTCAAGCCCTTACTGTTGGAGTTCTAACATACGAATTTAGAGGAGGTGCAAGTCAGTCTATGGCACTATCACTTCTGCAAAAGTTATAATTTTATACAGAGTACTAACTTTGGGTCATTCATATTTTGATAGACAATTATTCACTTGCTTCAGACTTTCAAATTTGTTGTAGAATTGCTGGTAGTATTCTCTCTTTTTTTTTTTTGAGACAGAGTCTCACTTTGCCGCTGTTGGTAGAGTGCCATGGTGTCACAGCTCACAGCAACCTCAAACTCTTGGGCTCAAGTGATCTTCTTGCTTCGGCCTCCTGAGTAGCTGGGACTACAGGCGCCTGCCACAACACCTAGCTATTTTCAGAGACAGGTTCTTGCTCTGGCTCAGGCTGGTCTCGAACCTGTGAGCTCAGGTGATCCACCCTCCATGAACCTGGCCTCCCTCCAGTGCTGAGATTATAGGCATGGGCCACCATGCCTGGCCTTCTGGTAGTATTCTCACAATGCCCGGATTTTTTGTTGCAGTTGTTACTGCTGTTTTTAGGTGGCTGGGGCCAGGTTCAAACCCACCACCCTTGGTATATGGGGCCAGCGCCCTACCCACTGAGCCACAGGCACTGCCCAATACACTTATTTAATAGCAAACATTTCCTTCTGAATTCAGCTTGCAAGTGTCCCAGGATTTCACTGTACAGTCTTCTTCTTTTCATTCTTCCTAGTTTATAACTTATCTTAGATTTTCCCTTAGTTTTTATAGAATTAAGATCAAAGAACATAGCAAACAGTATCTGTATTTTTAAACATTTGTTATTTGATTTTAATTTGTTAAATTTTTCTTTGTGAGCAAAAATATAATAGATGCAATGCAGAGGTCCTCAAACTTTTTTTAAACAGGGGCCAGTTCACTGTCCCTCAGACCTTCGGAGGGCCGGACTATAGTTTAAAAAAAAACTATGAACAAATTCCTATGCACACTCCACATATCATATTTTGAAGTAAAAAAACAAAACGGGGGTGGCGCCTGTGGCTCAGTGAATAGGGCGCTGGCCTCATATGCCGAGGGTAGCGGGTTCAAACCCAGCCCCGGCCAAACTGCAACAAAAAAATAGCTGGGTGTTGTGGCGGGCGCCTGTAGTCCCAGCTGCTTGGGAGGCTGAGGCAAGAGAATCGCATAAGCCCAAGAGTTAGAGGTTGCTGTGAGCCATGTGATGTCATGGCACTCTACCCAAGGGCGGTACAGTGAGACTCTGTCTCTACAAAAAAAAAAAAAATACGGGAACAAATACAATCACACCACCTCATGTGGCCCACAGGCCGTAGTTTGAGGACCCCTGATGTAATGGTTCCAAGGACATACAAAAATATTGTCTATGAGAGGAATATAAGATTCTATACATAGCTATGAAATCAAGTTAATTTATTGTTCAATTCCCCTAGAATTATTCAATTCTAGGATTAAGTCTTAAGTCTTCCACTGTATACATATATGTTGGGGTGATGGGGTCTTGCTGTGTTACACAGGATGGAGTGCAATGGCCTAATCATAGTTCATTGTAACCTTGAACTCCTGGGCTCAAGCAATCCTCCTGCCTCAGCCTCTCAAGTTGCTGGGACTACAGGTGTGTACCACCACTCCCACTTAATTTTTCTATCTTTTGTAGAGACAGGATCTTGCTCTTACTCATATCTCAAACTCCTGCCCTCAAGTGATCCTGCTGCCCTGGTCTCCCGAAGTGCTGAGATTATAAGCATGAGCTACCATGCTCATCCTAAATATATATATTTTTTATCATATATTTCTACCATTTTTGGTTTTTTTTTTTTTGAGACAGAGTCTCACTATGTTGCCTTTGGTAAAGTGCTATGACATCACAGCTGACAGCAACCTCAAACTCTTGGGCTTAAGCAATTCTCTTGCCCCAAGTAGCTGGGACTACAGGTATCTGCCACAATGCCCAGATAATTTTTTGTTGTTTAGCAGGCCCAGGCCAGGTTCGAACCCACCTGCCTGCCTAGGTGTATGTGGCCAGCACCCTAACCACTGAACAATAGGTCCTGAGCCTCTACTGTTTTTGCTTTACACATGACAACCCAAAATAAGTGACTGAATCAATGATCTCAGTCAATGGAAGCTTATTAAGCTAACATTTTAGGACATGCCCTGGGAGAAACACAAATCACAGATGCATCTGTGATTGTTCTTCTGAAAGTGTATTTGGAAACTTCAGTATTTAAGAAGGAGAGAACATATAGAAAGAAAAAGTAGGAGGGGGTGGGCAGTGAAGTAGAGAATTACCTTCTTGGGAGGACCAGAATATCTACATTTTATTTATAAGGTAAGATGAATGTTGAAGAGGAAAAAAGAGTAAAGAATCAGTTTATGCAGATGGCCCTGGCTGGGTGGAAGAATAATTGATCATGTCTTGTTACTATTCTATACTTGAGAAGATAAATTTGTAATCAACATTATTAGTGTGGAATTTAAAAGACTGTAAGTTTTAGGAGCTAGGCTTAGCCTGCAGACCCAAACTTACAATTTACATGTCTTTGTTTATGGGAGACCAACAAGGAATATCCTTATGAATGAGCTGTGGGGGAAGTTCTTATAGATGTCTGAGAGGTTTTATCTTTTAGGGGTGATCTGGCTAATCCATAATGTTAGTAAAGCTATTCATTTGGAAGGGAGTGTCGTGGGACTCAGCCTCCATGCTTGACTTTTTCTTTTACATAAGAAGTTGCTTCACAACTGTAATACTAGCACTCTGGGAGGCTGAAGCAGGAGGATTGCTTGAGGTCAGCAAGAGTGAGACTCAATCTCCACTGAAAAACAGAACAAATTAGCCAGGCATTGTGGTAGGTATCTGTAGTCCCAGCTACTTGGAATGCTGAGGCAGGAGGGATCATTTGAACCAGGGAATTTGAGTTTGCTGTAAGCTAGGCTGATACCATGGCACTCTAGTCTGGTCAATAGAATGAGACTCTGTCTCTCAAAAAAAAAAAAAAAAAATAATAATAAATAAAAATAAAAATTGAAGGGGGGGGTCCTAAGATTTTTATTTTCCATTACATACAGTTGACCACCATGGTGCTTGGTATATATAATTTTTAAAAGTTTACCTTTCTCAAACCAGCGCGAAGAATAAACATACCAAAGTGGGAATGGTAGGGAAATGAAGAAAATAAGACACATAAAAGACAAAGATCACGCAAGAGATAAAGATGGGATGGGGAGGCCTGGCTCAGCTGATGACTGCAGCCGGCACCAGTCCTGTGGACAGCTTTGTTTTTATAGCACCTAAACAAGGTTGCTTATACTGACAATGTTGCAAATCAGCAAGGAAAGCAAGTGAGAATATTTTCATTTTACAAGGTTGAGGGGAAATAACTGGATAATAAATGATGTGAATCTTAGTACATGGAGTAAATATTTTTTTTTTGTAGAGACAGAGTCTCACTTTATGGCCCTCAGTAGAGTGCCGTGGTCTCACACAGCTCACAGCAACCTCCAACTCCTTGGCTTAAGCGATTCTCTTGCCTCAGCCTCCCGAGTAGCTGGGACTACAGGCGCCCGCCACAACGCCTGGCTATTTTTTGGTTGCAGTTTGGCCGGGGCTGGGTTTGAACCCGCCACCCTTGGTATATGGGGCCGGTGCCTTACCGACTGAGCCACAGGCGCTGCCCCACATGGAGTAAATATTAACTTTAGGGAGAGAAGGCCATGTACTTTAGAGAAAAGATAGGAAAGTATATAGAAGCTACATGACTTCTGGCAGAGGGAGCAAGGAGAAAGGAATATTGCTGTTATAGGAAGGGAGGAGAAGCAGTTGGGGGCTGTTTCTTGAATGCACTTCCCAGGGTGTGGGGGTTTTGCCACCTCATAATTGCACTCCATATTTACCTTTTCATAACCTGTCTTTTAAAAATTATATGATGTTGATCTTTATCCTGTTTAGTGCTTTTGACTTTAAATTCTATTTCTTATATTAATAGTGCCATTTCTGCTTTTTGTTTGGATGTGTTTGATATCTTTTGCCAATTTCCTTGTCAACTTTATCTTTTTGATCAAGATTTATTTTATTTATTTATTGAATTTATTTATTTTGAGATAAGAGTCTCACTATGTTGCCCTCAGTAGGGTGCTGTGGTGTCACAACTCACAGCAACCTCGAACTCTTGGGCTTAAGAGATACTCTTGCCTCAGCCTCCCAAGTAGCTGGGCCTACAGGTGCCCACCTCAACACCTGACCATTTTTTTGTTGTTGTCATTGTTTTTTAGCAGGCCCGGGCTGGGTTTGAACCTGTCAGGCCTGGTGCATGTGGCCAGTGCCCTAGACACTGAGCTACAGGCACCCAGATGATTAAGCTTCTTTTAAACAGGCTTTCTCTTTAAATTTGAGTATAATGGCCCATACTACATTTTATTTCTTCCTTGATATTGTATTTGTAATATTTAATTTTCTACATATCCTTTTGCTTATTTTAACTAGTTTGATCATATTAATACACTTTACTTTTTCTTCTTTTGAATAATTCTATTAAAACTTTCCATTGCATTTTATAATTAAACATATATTTTTTTCTGTGATTATTTCAAAACAAAATGCCAAGTATTACCCCTACGGAGTTATTCTGTTTCTCCTCTATTTCTATCAATATGTTAAAATCTTTTTTTTTTTTTTTTTTTTCCAGATAGTGTCTGTTCTCTTGCCCAGGCTGGAGAGCAGTGGGGCTCACAGCAGCCTCAAACTCCTGGGTCAAGAGATCCTCCCACCTCAGCCTCCTGAGTAGCTGGGACTACAAGTGATGTCACCACACCCAGATAACTTTTAAAAATTTTTCATAGAGACAGGGTCTCTTTATGTTGCCCAGGGTAATCTTAAACTCTGGCCTCATGGGATCCTCCCACTTTGGCCTCCCAAAGTGCTAGTATTATAGGTGTGAGCCACAGTACACAGCAATTATAATCTTGTCTATCCTTATCTACTTACATAAAACTAAGCATATGTGAAGTGTGTTGCTCATTCTGTTTTTTCTCTCTTCATTACTATTTTGAGGTGCTTATACAGATTAATTTGTTGTCTTTTCCTTAATACCTTTCTCAGATGAGTTGTGTGAGTGATCCACACACTGAATTATTGCCCATTTTCAAAGACCTTTTTTTTCCCTTGGCAGGTTAATGGTATCATAGGTAAGTAAAGAAACTTGTCTTTTCTCTCTCTAAGGATGCTATTCTACTGCTTTTGAGCATCCAGCATTATACATTAAAAAGCCCAATGAAAATCTGATTCCTTTCCTATTTTGGCAACTTTTTCTTTCTAAATGGTAAGCACATAATAATTGCTCTGTAATGTTCAGGAATTTTACCTTGCTATGTGTGTCTTTTTTTTTTTTTCTTATCAATTGAGTCTACCTTGGGATTCTGGGAGCCCTTTTAATTTATACAGTGAGGTCTTTAGCCCCTGTGCAATGTGCTTTTTATCTGCAATGCCTGTTGCTCACATCCTAGGTCTCTCGACTTCCTCCTCCAGTTGCTCTGTTCTCCTAATCTCCATCTCACGTTATTTTTACTGTGTGCTTTGAGAACAGTCTTACACTTTTCCTTCTAGGCTACAATAATGACCTACTTACTTCTTTTTCAATTTATCTACCAACTTGTTTAGTAGGGAGTTAATTTTTTATATTTCTTGTCATTTTTCTTTATTGAACTTAAATTTTCTCTATCTCTTTCTTTGTTGTCTTTCTTTTTGAAACAGTCTTAATTCATCACCCTGGGTAGAGAGCTGTGCCATCATAACTCACAACAACCTCAAACACCTGGGCTCAAGTGATCCTTTGCCTCAGCCTCCTGAGTACAGGTGCCCACCACAACATCCTACTAGTTTTCTTAATAGAGACAGAGTCTCACTCTTGCTCAGGCTGGTGTTGAAATCCTGAGCTCAAGCGATCCATCCACACTGGTTTCCCAGAGTGCTGGATTACAGGTGTGAACCACCTGAACCACCAAGCTGGCCTTGTTTCTTTAAAAAATATGTAATTTGTCTCTTTTGTAGAGAATTATTTTGCTCATAATTTCTTTCCTGGCCTTACTATATAGAATATTGTTTTCCTTCTTTCATTTTTTTTTTTCCTTATTAGGGCTCTGGTCTAATTTTTGGAGGACCCTCATTGGCGTTAAAATAAGCAGTTCTCTTCATTTGAACTGGCAACTGTAGGAAGCAGGGTATCACTTCCCTTTTGACTCCATAAATAGAGGTTTTGTAACAAAGTAGATGAGAATGAGGACTTTGGAGCTGGACTTCCTGACTACTAACCAGCTCTTTTGTTTACAAGTGTTGTGGCCTTGGGTGAATTATTCAAACTACATGTTTCCTTACCTATCTAATGAGGGAGGACAAGAAGAAAATTCTTGTGGGATTCTTATGAGAATTAGAAGATTATACCTTTGTGAAGCACTGAGAATGGTTCCTGATAAACAGATCGTTTAAAAATTCCTCCTGATGTTGCAGGAAGACAGGCCCAATGGAGAGAACCGAACACCCAAACACCCTAAGGGCTTTATTTCAGCTGGGGGAGCGACAGGACAGAATTCAAAATGGCCACGCTCTCCAACTGGCTCAGTCTTCTCCTTTTTATCCCCACTCAAAAAGTTCTGGCCCACGGGTACCTTTCTCATTGGTCAGTTTAACCTGGAGAAGCTAGCTCCTGGCTCTCACAGAAGCGGAAGCAAATGTTACTTTCCAGGTCCCAGGAAGTTAAGTCTCTACAAATTCTTAAGCTGAGTCAGCACAGGGAGGACCAGGTGTGTCCTTGGGGTCTCCTTGAGAAGACCTGTTCTCTTACTTGTTCTGGGTATCCTCTCTCACTGAAAATGGATGCATAGGTGGTAGAAAAAAATCTGTTAAAACTTTGAGCTTTCTAGCTTCCCTTCTAATGGTTGACCACCCAAGCTGCACCTATGAATCAGAGAGAAACATCTAGAAATCCTCCTACCTTATTTGAGACCAGTTAGATCAAAGGAGGGTGATCAAGGCCATAGGAATTGTTAAAATTGTCCAGGTGATTCCACTTTGCAGTCAACCTTGACAATCACTGCTTTAGTCAGTATGCCAAATAAAACAAACAAAAATTGTATTTGCCTGTTGATCTTCTCTTACATTAGTCCTCAGACAAGTTCTTTTTCCTTGCAGAATGCAGATCTTAGAGGACTTGAGTGAGGCTACGTCTCAGACTCAAAGACATTTGTAAAAGCTTTCAGCAGGTTCCAGTTGTCCTGAACAAAGAGGGTCTCTGGGAGGCAGGCTCCTGACTGCCGGGAGCTACTGTCCCCCTGCATTGCTCTCCCTGCTGCTCACCAGGTTCCAGACAACACAGCCACTTTCCTCTTTCTTTAAGGTGCCAAATATTTTCCTGCCTCAGGACTTTTCTGCTGGCTGTTTCTCCTTCCTGGAATGCTCTCTATCCCCACCTTCCACCACCACACTTTAGCTGGCCATTGCCTACTACTGTGTAGACATAGTCTACTAAAACTCACACAAGGGAAAATAATCTGAATAGTCCTATTTTAAAAATTCAATCAATAATTAATAACCTTCCAAAACAGAAATCACCAGGTCCAGATAGTTTCATTGTTGAATTCTACAAAGGATTTAAGGAACAAAAGGTACAAGATTGATAACAGTCTGTTAAGAAAATAGAAAAGAGGCCAGCCCAGTGGTATCTGTAATCAGAGATAGCACTCTGGGAGGCAAGGCGGCAGGATTGCTTGCAATCATGAGTTGGTAACCAGCCTGAGCAAAGAGACACCTTGCCTTCACTAAAAATAGAAACACTAGCCAGGTGTTGAGACAGGCACTTGTAGTGCCAGTTACTTGGGAGGCTGAGGTGGGAAGATTGCTTGAGCTCAGGAGTTTGAAGTTGCTGTAAGCTAGGCTAAGGCCATGGCACAGCAGAGCAAGATTCTGTCTCAAGAAATAAAAAAATTTTAAAAAGGAGAGAGAACACTTCCTAACTCACTGCTTTATCCCTAATGCCAAATTACAAGGAAGTAAAGTGACAAATCAGTATTTCTCATGAACATAATTTCCATATGTCAGGAATTCAGGGGCAGGGTAGCTGGGCAGTTGTAGCTTTGAGTCCCTCATTGGGTTTCTGTTTACATTTTGGCTGGGGCAGAGGTTTGACAGAGGCTGAAGGATCTATTTCACATGGTGCGGGTTGTTGGCAAGAGACCTCAGTTTCTCCCCATATGGGTTGTCTTGCTGCTGATTCCTTCAGCACCGTCACGATATGGTGGTGGCTGTCCTTCCCCAGAATGAGTTATCCAAAAGAAAGCAAGGTAGAAGCTGCAATGTCATTTTAAGACTAAGCCTCACAAGTCACACTGTAATCTCCTCAGTGTCCTATTGGTGACACAGTCCTATTCAATACGGGAGGGAACTAAACCAGGTGTCATCTTGAGGTGGAATTGACATCATTCAATAGAAGACTGTACTTTGCCATGTAAAACGTGTCCCCATGGATAATGCGCCCCCATGATTTTTGCCCAAATATTTAGGAAAATGCCCCACAAGAAACTGACTAGCTCTGGGCTGAGAGACATATCTGAGAGGGCTAACACTCCCCTGGTAAACATGCAGGTCACACAGACTTCCCTCTGCCATTCACTCTGTGAAGGCTGCCCTTTCCCTCTTTCCCAAGTCCTACCCTACCCTCTGTGTTGGGGCCTCGGTGGGGAGGGCCACACATGTGAGCGGTGGGTTGGAGCTTCTGAGAATGCGTAGACAGCCAGTGAGTGTCCCTGGGGCCTGTATGGGGCTTCTGGTC
This sequence comes from Nycticebus coucang, assembly GCF_027406575.1. Taxonomy (NCBI): domain Eukaryota; kingdom Metazoa; phylum Chordata; class Mammalia; order Primates; family Lorisidae; genus Nycticebus; species Nycticebus coucang. Next base: position 51,076,817 of record NC_069782.1, read on the forward strand.
CCTCCATGCAGCCGGGCCTTGGGCCTCAGCTCTCACCCTGCATGGCTGTGGCCCACCTTGACAGCCCTGCCATCACCCCTTCCCTTGATAGTGGCCCTCGGCAGAGGCTTCTCTGATCTGCTCCCACCAGATCCTGATCCTCCTCATGTATAATGAGCATCCTTATTTCTCGCTCACAAATGTGGGCATTATACATGATAAAATGTATTTTTCAGCAATGAAAGTATCAACTGAATAAAGAAACAAAACACTGTAGAGCAGCAAACAAAAGAGGCGGCATTTAAATTGGAGCTTTGGGAATTGCTATTTGGGAGTCACAGATCCAGCCAGCAGCTAAATGGTGTTCTGTCCAGGTGAGGTTGGGCGGGGGCTTACAAAAGTGTCCTGTAAGTTTACATACTGGAAAGGCATTAGCATAACCTATGATTGATGATGGCTGGGTAACAGCTAGGAGGTCTTTGGTTGATGATTAATCTATTTTGGCACAGCCATCTCTTTAGGAAGTCAGTGATCAGGTTCAATATAAACAATGCAGGTAGCTTCATGATTTGGCCCAGTTCAACAAATCAAATCCCATCTGGGTGTGGACACCACTAGGGTCTAAGTCCGTGTGCCTTCCTGGCTTCTTTGTAGATGTTTCTGACACAACTATCTCCATTGTAGATTTTCTTTTCATGGAAAGCTCTGATATAACTTTAAAAGTCCAGACACAAAAGTGTACATATTACCTAATTCCATTCATCTGATGTTACAGACCCAGCAAAACTATGGTATTGCCTTGGGAAATAGCAGATTGACAGGAAATAACACGAGGAATTTCTGGGGTGACATAAAGTTGTACAGTTAAAAATATTTGTGTATTTCAATTTATCTCCCATATAATGATACAAGACTTTCATTGAAAAGACTATTGTCTCCCCTCTATGCAAGTGACCACTTTTCTTTCCCCTTGTCCCTTTCAGCAAAAATAACTGTATTATTTGCAAAAGCAAGACTATTCATTGTAGAAGTTATAAAAACATAGTTAAAATATTTAAAATTCCACAATCCCACCTCCCAAGCATAATTAACACATCAGTGTATTTACATTTCAACCTTTTTCCTATACATCTATTAATTTTTTTAAAACCAGAAGGAGACCATACTGTCAACTCTGGAGTTTGGACTACTAATAAATCTTGACTATCTATCTCTGATGTCAATGAATATGCATCTAAAATATTTTTAACTAAATAGTATTCCTTTTTATATTGTACTCTTTCTCAGGCTGGTCCTGAACTCCTGAGCTCCAGCAATCCACCTGCTTCAGCCTCCCAGAGTGCTAGGATTGCAAGTGTGAGCCACCATGCCTGGCCAAACAGCTACAATATAATCAGATAATACAATAATGTTTTGGTGTACATCCTTCTAATCTTTTTGCCTAGATTTTTCTATAATGTAAACACCTGACTTGAAGCAGCAAAATGAAAATACTAATTACAACAATTTCACTGATTTTTTTTAAAAAGTGTGTTAAAATACACTTAAAACAAATATTATGTACAAATATTCTATATTCACATCAGTGATTATTTCAGGGATGACAGGAGGGGGCCAGGCTGCTAAGTGGGGCAAGAGAATTAACATTCAGTCTTGCCAGGAAAAACAATGTCAGAAGCCTTGCCCAGCCACTCTTTTGCTTCTTCTTTATTTATTTATTTATTTTGCAGTTTTTGGCCAGGGCTGGGTTTTTGAACCCATCACCTCCGGCATATGGGGCCAGCGCCCTACTCCGTTGAGCCACAGACACTGCCCTCTTTTGCTTCTTCTATAATGACAATGATTTCTTTGCTTATTAGTTTCAAAAGTATTGTTTCACATGATTGAGAAATGTTGGAATCATCCCCAGAAATTCAGGGAGCCAAACTGTTCTTTATTTTTTATTTCCCTCCAGGAATACATTGCTGTTTATCAAGTTGCAGTGACTTTTAAGCACTGCTTCAATAAATACACATTGAACGCATATATTTTTACAATATTCAAGACCACATGGGAGTTATAGCAACAGATACTCTATAAGCAGATTAATTTTATTTATTTTTGTTTTTTTCATTTTTAAAGCACACAAGATTCACCTGGGATTTGCTCATTTAGTATAGTTCATTCTCTTTGTGACAGCACTGGGAGCATTAGACAGACATCAGGACGGTGACTGGGCCCTATAGGGCATACCCACTTTGCATAATGGGCAGATGCTGTTAATATTGCTGGCATGTTGCAAAGCTTAAAACATCTTTTCACATGATTTCTCTCTGTCCTAGGCCTTTATCAAATGATGGTAGGGTTGGCATTTCTGCAGCCGGCATCCTACATACACACTGGGTATAGCACTAGAAACCAGGAGGAGATGTAAGAGACGCAGATTACTCAAGTAGTGAGAAAAGCTATGTCAACACTTTGCTTTCCTGTTGGCGCCAATGGATGTGTCTTTAACATGCTACTCCTTAATTAAGGCTCCTCTGGAAGCTGCCCTGGGTCACATGCACTTCGCTCCCCTCTACTGTGTACCAGTATGATGAGAAATAGTATACTTTCTGCTCCCTAGGTAGGCAGCACGCATAGTTTCATCACACTGTCACATGGAGCTCTTTCCATGAACAGTGTTTTTTTTTTTTTTAATATAAACTGCCTACTCTGAAAAGGGGAAGAAAAGTTTAATTAGTTAAACATCCGATTATAAAAGATGTTGCAGTAAAATATTTCTAAGATTAAAAAAAAAAAAGACACAGCCACAATTCCTTATCTGCAATTTTCATAACCAAATGCTAGAAAAGCAGAAAGTTTCTTCACAAGTTTGGTGACAAAATCTGACCCAATCTGATCTGAGGCTCTTTATCACACTTAGTGGAGCTCTTCAAAATGCACCATATAACAGGTGTATATTTGATAATGGATGCTACCTTGGACTTTTTTAGTAGTTTTGAGTGAAATATTTTATTCATTCCGTGCCATGGTAGCAACCTCAAACTCCTGGGTTCAAGCAAGCATCCTCTTGCCTCAGTCTCTCCAGTAGCTAGGATTACGGGCACCCACCACAACCCCTGGCTATTTTTAGGGTCTCACTCTTGCTCAGGCTGATCTCAAACTCCTGATCTCAAGCAATCCACCTGCCTTGGCCTCCCAGAAGTGCTAGAATTAACAGGCATAAGCCACTGTGTCCAGCCTGAAATATTTTATAACCTCTATTTCTTTTCTAAAATCATGAAGAAATTTGATTCCAAAATATAACTAGCCCTAAGATTTCAAACAAAAAATTGCAAGGCAGGATTTTTCCAAACTCTTAATGATGTGGTGATTCTACTAAATCCAAAGATGCTCCCAGTAAATACTTTTGTCCCACAGTATGTGAAGAGGATACAATTCCAGGCAAAAAAAAAAAAAAAAGAAAAGCATGTTAGAACAACGTGCAGGCTGCATGAACAACTGACATAGTGGCCTGGGAAGTGATGTGGCTGCAACGCCTGTGTAATTTACCAGGAGCTAGTCTCTGTAAGGATAGTGTGCAGTGCTGCAGCTAACAGCTGTCCCCTTAAAAATGAAAAGTCCCAGTCTGTCAATGCTGCTGTTAGATGCAGTGTTTTAAGGATATTCGTATTCAGTAGTTCTCAACCTGGCTAAACATTAAAATTTCCCAGAGCTTTCTAAAAATAGCCATGCAAGGGCCTCATCTTCACACATTCTAATGTGCTGCCACAGCTTTAACAAGTCTCAAAGTCTAGGCCATACCCTAGATCGTGTAAATCAGGATTTTGAGGCCTGAACCCTAGACCCAAGTACAGCAGAACCTCCGTAGCTGACTACCTCCCTACACTGACCACCTATTTCTGAATCAGTACAGTGGGCCTAGTTCCTTATGTTGACCACCTCTATATGTTGATCAGTTTGTTATAGTCCCTTGGGGGAGGGTCAACTTACAGAGTTCTACTGTATTTTTTTAAAAAAAAAACATGCCTAGGTGCTTCCAATGTCTACCCAAAGTTGAAAACCAATGGTGGCAGCTCACTGATTTGATTGGCATAAGGTTTAAGGATGTGACTGTTTTGTTTTCCTTTCTAAACTAAGTCAGTTCTAGATTGGCACTATGTAGTCACCAATAAATAATTCTAACCTTCATTCACTCTTGTGGTGGTTTATTCCAGGATTCCTCTCCCAATTTCTTAAGTAAGCAAAAGGGGCAGGGAGAAAAAGGTAGGGAAATCACATTTAAAACTTTTAGTAAAATAATCTATACCACGTCAAAACTCCCTTAGCGCACAGTACATCAGAATGAAGCACAAACTGAAGAGCAGGATTCACTTTAGTCGAGGCTACAATGAAAAGGAGAGCACAACGTAAATGTACATAACAGGGATTCACACCATTTCCCAGCAAATCATAGGATAGCAAATTAAAAAAAAAATAATTTTCCAGTGACTTTTTTTTTTTGTAGAGACAGAGTCTCACTTTATGGCCCTCGGTAGAGTGCTGTGGCCTCACACAGCTCACAGCAACCTCCAACTCCTGGGCTCAGGCGATTTTCTTGCTTCAGCCTCCCGAGTAGCTGGGACTACAGGCACCCGCCACAACGCCTGGCTATTTTTTGTTGCAGTTTGGCCGGAGCCAGGTTCGAAACCGTCACACTTGGTACATGGGCTGGCGCTTTACCCACTGAACCACAGGCGCCGCCCTTCCAGTGACTTCTTAATGGTACAGGATGCCAATACTAGATCTGATTCTTACACACATTCCAAAGAAAGCTAGAAAATACATTAAGAATATTGAACTCAAGATAGTTTCTGTTCACAGAGCAATTGAAATATATAGTAAGGTGCACATTTTTTTTAGATACAAGATAAATTTCTTTTGCTTTTAAAAAGTTTTTTCTTTCATGCTTTATAATGGTCATGTAAAAAAAGACACTTATTTACTTTTTTGCATCACTAACCCTGAGAAAGAAAGAACAAAAGTAGATTAAGCTACATAACTCAGTAGGGACCAATTTCCACATTTTTCACAACTACGATGCAAAGTGATGGGAGAAGTCCAGGACACTATGCTTATTTAGGCTTCCACAAGTATCAGCTTAAACCATTTAAGGCAGATATGACATTGGATAACTGGTATAGTAGCATTTCTCTGCCTCAACTGAGAACCTTTAAACATCATCACGTTTGGTCTCTAGGTTGGTTTAAACAAGCAAAATGATGTAAAATTTGACATTCACCATGTAGGAAATTTTCAGATCAACATATAGCAGTTATGTAAGGGACAAGACAGCTTCATTGCTCAAGAACCTACATTCAGCAGAATAAAAATATGCCTAAGTTCTGTGAACTCTTTCGTGAGAAAGATCCTGGCAGTTACAAGAGAATTTAGAGGAAAATGCAATTCCATCAAAATGGAGTATGGGAGGAGCAGGCAAGGCTGCTTTGCCACTGTAATTATCATTCTTAGGATGACAGTTGGAATTGTGAATTTAGCTGGACTCACCAGTATTAACCTGTGGAAATGAAATAAAAATTTACTGCCTGGGCCAAAAACCCCAAGCAGCTGTTGGGAGCAAGAGGGCAATAAGGATAGAAGAAAACAGATTCACTGCGTTGTTGTCGAGAATGGGTTTCCCTGCTATGTGCTTTGCCTCGTGCGTTGGGCTGTTGACCACCATGCCAGTGCTTTCATCCCAACCTAAATGGGAAAGAAGAAAGTGAGGTGGAAAACCCAAATGATTTAAGTAAAAAAAAAAAAAAAAAAAAAAATACTTTTTTCCTCCAAAGGGAAGATAGTCTTCAAAAGATTCTCAGTGACTTGTAAAATGACATTAATTGATAATTTATATGATGAAAGATAGGGAATCTTGTTTACAAAGGGCCTCTTTGAATAAATGAGTGTCACACACCTCAGTGATGTTCTGTCCTCTGGAATTGCTTGAGACATGGAAAGGAGAACAGGAAAAGCAGAAAGGGCACGAAACTGCAGGTGGGGGCCGGCCTTCCCAAAGGCTCCCCTCTAAGACCAACCTGTGCGCCCCTGTGAGAAGAGCCAAGTCTGTGGACTCAGCTCTAAATACACAGGGCCCAGCATGGAGCTGGCACAAAGGAGGCATACACAGATATACAGAATCAGTCAGTCTGCCCTACTGTGCACATTTCCTTTTCAACCCACTTCATGTGATCAGAACATCTGCAGTTAAAATAATACCTAGGCTCTCTGAAAAATGTGTACCGTTTGTGGGTGTGTATGCGTGTGTGGTGTGTGCAGAGCTACTGACCCCTTAGTGGGAACTGAAATCAGATTGCTTCTTCCTTAGCATGTAAATGAGAATAACAAAACTGAGGAAACAAATATTCTGAATGCACCCAGGGAACCCTTCTCTAGCCTCCCAGTCTCCTCATGATGTCAGTCAAAGAAGAAAACGTGGTTGGTGAGAGTGTGCAGCGAATATACTCCTATCAGGACATGTCAGTTCACTGAGAGCACAGGAGGGCCTCGGAAGCAAAGCACAGAAAATTCTGAGGAAAACGGACTTTCCCATATATCTTGAGTGGGGCTAAAAACTCAGTAGCAAGGACAGCAAGCACAATGTCACAGTAGGAAAGTAAGTCCTAAGAGTCGGTCAGGTTAGTACAATAATGACCCTTCAGGTGGACTTGGAAACAAATGGAAGGAGGTGCAGTAAGACGATGCTTTTCTGGGAAGGGCTGATGGTTGAAGGTTATCTGTTCCCTGCATATCATATCCTCCTCACACAGCTACTAACTACTGCTTCACAGGACTAATTCTTTTCCAATTAATTTAACACAAAAGAAAACTAAAATTGTGGAAGAGACTTTGCTCTCTCATTTCTGGTCCCTCAATACCCTCTATCTTTGGATTTGTTTCATTGCCACATTTGTTTTTATTTTTCTTTTCCTATTTCTTTCCCATTTCTTACATATACTAATAAGATCCAATAATAGGGGAATGCTCTTACCAGTAAACTGCATTGTAGCCCCTAAATAGGAATCCACAATTGATCCGAGTAATCCAGCTAGACCCCCAAATGCAATAATTGGCCACTGGGGAGCAGAAATGTCTAAATCGTTCACACAAACCAACTGTGTGAGGAAGTACGCAATGCCCACGAAGGTACCCCCAAGGAGACTGGAGATGAGGCCCACCACTGTAACCCCTCCGTTGGTCCCTGAAGAAGAAACATGCACAAAACATTTGGTTAACAATGAGCAAACACATAGAGTCAAGGAGAGCAAAAAATTTTGATCTCTACCTAATCAAGACCAATTCAAAGACAGCATTCACTTTAATGCAATCTCAAGACCACAGGCTATGAAGCAAAGTCTTCTCTCTGCCGTGAGCTCCTGCCATTCTAGGCAGTAAGGCTGCATGGTTCCATGGAGCCAGATGGTATAGTTCTGCCACTCTCAACCTGTGTAACCGTAGCTAATTTATCTTAACTACTCTATCCCATAGTTTCCTTATTTATAAGATGGAAAAGAACTAATTCATATTATTATATTATACAGTTATCTACACAAAGCATTTAAAACAGTGCTATGTAGCAGGTATTCTAACATTAGCTATTAAAATGATGATGATGAGGAGAAGAGAAAGGAAAGAGGAGGAAGAGGTGGTGGGGAGAAAGAGAAGAGGGAGAGAGCAGAGGCGGGATGGACGAAGGGCTTCTTACCGAAACACTTAAGACCAGAAGGGGTTCTTATCTTGGATTTTCTCAGATTTTGGAATATTTGCATAATAAATACTTACCAGTTAAGTATCCCAAATCTGAACGTTTGAAATCTAAAATATACTAATATCCTTTAAGAGCATAATGTTAGTGCTCAAAAAAAATTCCAGATTTTGAAGCATTTCATAGTCGGATATGCAATTTGTAGTAGTAGTTGATAAGGAACAGAGATGATGTTAAAGCACAAATTATATAACAGGATCTCAAGAAATACTCCATCACTCCCCTTCCTTTCTTCATGTAGGTCAATCTTTATGTTTCTATGTTGTTTATCTAGGTCTTGCTAACATTTCCTGCAAATATTATTTATTAGCACCAATTTAATAGCCTTAGCAGGTTTGTAATTTGCCTTTTTTTTTAAGAGACAGAGTCTTGCTCTGTCATCTAGGCTAGAGTGCCATGGCCTCAGCCTAGCTCACGGCAAC